>NW_013665828.1:53364-60164 GCF_000517525.1 Limulus polyphemus | reverse complement strand
AAATCTGCGTAGCTAAATTATGGAAAATCCGTTATTAAAACCAAAACAACTTTTATGAAGCTTAGATTCGCAGGCCTGTGTTATCAGCCTATAAAATTTCAACCAGAACATGCCTCCCAGTGGCACAGTGGTATGTCTGCAGATTTAAAACGCTAGAATCCGGGTTTTGATACCCGTGGTGGGCAGAGTACAGATAGCCCATTGTGTGGCTTTGTGCTTTATTACAAACAAACAAATCAACCAGAACGAACGCAAAAATCAGTCGAATACAAACCTATATTAACTACTTGGGGCTTCATACAGGGGCCGCGCGTGGCCTAGCCGTTAGGTGCCCAAACTGTGAATCCACAATTTGAGGTCATGGGCTGCGCTGTAAGAGCGACAGCCAAATTCCACCATTCAATTAAACAAGACTATGTTTCTTGATACCAAATTTCTCTGTTTTAAAGATTTTTTTTTGTAGATCTTCTTTGGTTAATTCCTGTTGTTGTTGTTTTCCATGTCTACACAGTTTTGTGTTTTGTGATGAGACTCAATTCAGATGACGTAAACGTTCTTTGAATATACCTGCCTCCTTTGTATTAAATCCATTAATGAAGCTAAGTTTATTATATATCGTTTTAAAAGACATGTAAAGCATTCTTATTTATTATAACGCAAGTGCGGAAACTTGGCTAGGGAAGAACTATTTTCCCCCCTTAATAAGTTGTAGTATTTGTCATATCAGAACTTCATTAGCACCATAAACAAATATTAACTTGAAGGCTCTTTTATGAAACTTGTTTTTTATATGTGTTATTGTTACTTGCAAGTCAAGTTTTAGACCAAAGAACATTCATGAATCAAAATAAACAAGTTTTTGGTTAAGCTAGAAAATTAGATCCAAAATTTGTGGTTAATAATACCTAAGTTAAAGTTAGAAAACTTTTGAACTGATGAATGGTTAAACCTCAAGACCAACACTTCGCATGATGCAGTCCATAAAAAAAAAAAACAATTACGGTTTATAAGTTACCAATTAAGTAGCTTTATATATATATATATATATATATATATGCCTAACGAAATGTGTATATGTACCTACACTAAGATACTTCTATTTTTGCATAAAGATATATGAGGTAAAAAGTACATTTACGTGTGCTACATTATTCGTGGTGTGAATTATTTAGTTATTTTATGAAATCGTCCACGTGGGAACACTTTCACTGATTTATTGCTGATTGTCAGTTTTTTCACAAATGATCTGCAACAGAATGCGGAAATCCCCCAAAACCCATCAGCTAAAACTCTTCAAAACTGCAGTGTAATTCAGAAAACAAAAACATAGAATTACAAAACGAACGGTACAATTTTATAACACGAAAATAGTCCAAAGTATATCATACACATAGGAATAGAGTAACAAATAGAAACGATGCTAACACGAAGGATGAATGTATTTGAAAATAAGTTATAATATCCAAATACAATATTTGTCTTACCTAAGTTAGTATTTATATCTTGTTCTTTCTCATCAAAGGAATCAATGAATAATGATTATTTTTAGGTAGCTGTGCGGTTCAATGTTATGTTCACGAAAGTGTTTGAAGAACAATACATTACAGTGGCAGTATGGATTTCGTAGATCAAATGTACATTATGTAGCAAAGGCAACAAAGAGTGCTTATGTGTTCTTTCTTTAATGTTATTTTCGTTTATTGTATTGGTTAGAATGTTTAACATATCTAGTTTTATTACTTTACATTTTTATTATTATACTTTTATTACAGAGATTATTTTGAATTTTTAGCTAAGTACCTGCATATAGAATTAACTTAAATCTCCTCAACAGAAACCAAACCTAGTAAGTTATTATTAGGTTTACGACCGAAAATATCGTTAACGGAGAGAATATCCAACTGAGGAAACAATGCCTTATAATCCTTATGAGTAAGAACGTAAAAACGGTATACTTAATAAGCTGTGCTCGTTACCGAATTTATCTTTATTTTTGAACTAAATGGGCAACTTGCCCTGACCGGAAATTAATATTAATAACACCATTTATAATATACTTTGCATGCTTTTGGTGATGCAGACGTAGAAGACTGGACTAAGATGTCAAGGATGCCACGTATCAAATTACGTTTTTATAGAACTTTGTGAACCTAAAGTCTTGTTACACACTATAAGCCACTTCAATTTAATACTAAAATATACGAGTCTTACCTTTTTACTGGTTCTTTCAAAAAGAAAGATGGAATCAAGTATTTTGACTATCTAAATGTATTAATAACTTTAATTTATAACTTCTAGAAATTGAATTGATTAATCGTAAAGACGTAGAAAATATAATTAAACATAAAGGATATTAGGTCAAAAATAAGTGTAAATGCATACTTCCAAGTGTTGGAGGGGAAAAAAATGTCATTAATTCTTAAATACCCTGCATAAAAATTCCACAAAATTAAAAATATTTTGTCTTTTTCTTTAAACTAATTTCTACTTTTCTGAGGTCCAAAATAATACGATTCCCATTTTAGCAAAATTAAAAGATAGTCTCACTTGCAATTTAGAAAGTTAGCTTGAAATATGACGTTTTGTTTGTTTTTTGTTAAACACAAAACTACACAATGTGCTCCATATGTTGATGACTAGTTGCATTACCTCTAGTATTTCACTATTAAATTAGGGACGGCTAGTTGCAGATAGCCCTCGTGTAGCTTTGCGCGAAATTCAAACCAAACCTATCGAAATCCGATATTTTAGCATCAAAAGCCCTTAGATTTACCGCATAGCTACGGGGAGTGGTTTTTTTATTGTTTTTTGTTATGATAATGTTAACAATTTGTTGAATTTTCAAACAGAATCATATTGGTAAAGAATTTTGAAAAGTGTCAAGAATTAAAAAAAAGGCGTATTAATAAATATGTTACAAATCGATTTGTTTAAATTGGACATAATTACTTTACAAAGTGATGTTTTAAATTGGGCATAAACACGTTACAAATTGATTCTTTAAACTAGGCATAAATAAGTTACAAACTAATGTTTTAAATGGACATAAATACGTTTCAAATTTATGTTTTAAATTGGGCATAAATACGTTAGAAATTTCTGTTTTAAATAAGACATAAACACGTTTCAAATTGATGTTTTAAACAGGACATAAACACGTCAGAATTTGATGTTTTAAATAGGATATGAACACGTATCAAATTGATGTTTTAAATAGGGCATAAACTCTTTACAAAATGATGTTTTAAATGTGACATAAACATGTTACAAAATGATGTTTTAAATATGACATAAACACGTTACAAAATGATGTTTTAAATATGACATAAACATGTTACAAAATGATGTTTTAAATATGACATAAGCACGTTACAAAATGATGTTTTAAATTGTTATTTCAACTAATTACCCCTTTCTAGCACCATTCTGTATTGTTTTTGTGTGTTTTTTCAGTTAAACATTAGAGGAAGTATCTCAATATGTATTTGCAATACTGTACAATTTCTTCCAATTTCACTATAATAATAAGATAAGAAAAATCATCAGGATCTACTATCAGTGAAAATGGAAAAAGATGTATCGATAGAAATAAAAAATATCCACAAAGTGATGGTGAGATTGCTTGCATATTTGTCTTCTGCAAACCTTTGTGATTTTTTTCCCACACATGCTGTGAAGCTTCTCCTTTGTCTACTACTCTAGTTTCGAACCAAACTCTCTAACCGCCAGGGGCGTTAGTGGTTTGGGTCTGTTTTGAATTCATCCATCATATGACGGAGACAGTCCATTGTCCAGTATACAACCACAGATCAATCTGTCCATCGCAGCATCTGTTTCTGAGACTACATGACTTCATTTATTTGAAGGAACACGCACGATTATTAGAGTATTTCCGTTCATTTCGACCTCTTTAGCTTGTTAGCTTTTTTCTGCTTCCTTCGCTAGCTTAGCTCAGCGTTTCATTCCCTGTATGGAGAGCTGCCAAATTTTCAAACAACCACGACATCCCATTCCCTTGGCGTTGAAACTACCACCGCTTATCAGAAAAGAATACTTCGGCAAATAAAGGCAGTTTTCTTCTGTAGAAGTTCATTCATCTTTATATTTAATTAACTATTTATCCAATGATCCATCCAAGATTTTTCTGTATATCTAATTATCATGTCTCTTCTGTTATCAGAATTACTGAGTGCGAATTCTGTCCTCTTTTATTTACGTCATAATTTTGAATACCAGCTCTTTATCAACAATAATATAGGTATAATAATAAAAACAAATAATTTAATCAGGCACAAAACATCTAATATCTCCTCTTCTGAGCTCTGATGGCTGTTGTTCTTTTTAAGAGTAGATTAATTCTCGGCATAACGGTTTTCCTGACAGTAATCAATTCAATGACATAACGAGTTTGAACTTTTAATCCAGAATGGATGATTACTAATTTAACACTAAGAACTAGAACATATTCAAATCTTGACTATTTTTTTTTCAGAATGTGGTTGGGGTAAGATTACTTGTATTATACTAATGAAATACATTTAAAAAATAAAAATAGAAGAACTCATATATATAACATGTAGTGTTTGACTCATATATAACATGTAGTGTTTGACTCATATATATAACATGTAGTGTTTGACTCATATATTACATGTAGTGTTTGACTCTTAAAATTAAACTCATTTCTCATAAGGATCATTTGTTTTGCTCTCAGCTCATAGAATAAAATGATATCAAAAATATTTATGTAGTGTATCAGATGAGTATAGATAGTATTGTTTGAAAAAAATAATTATTTTTCATAATCCTTTACTTCTAGCATTCCTTTGAAAGTAAAATAATTTTTAATTAAGAAGATTGCAATTAAAAATAATGAGATTTACTGTTCGAACAGTAAAAGTGACGTGTATTTTGAATATACATGGCTGCGCGTATGGCTGGGTCATTGCCCATCGTTAGATAAGAATGTATTGTATATATAACAGCTTTTTTAATACTTATCCTGAATACACATTCTTTAGCAACTAAACACTATTACTAATGTTTTTGTTTAACCCTGTGTGTGGTTTGCATTTTTCAGTACTTTGGCAATTTCATTTTTGTGCTTTCTTTTAACAAAAAACCGTTAAAAATTTCAGAACTAAGTGGAGACAACGTATCGATGTTTTATATCTGGTAGATTCAAAGTTAGCTAACTAATCTATGTGTACAGAAGGTCACAGTTTAAACAGTTTTTGTATTACTAAAGTACGATCATGATGATACTTTTACTTATAAAAAATACCCATTTTGCCAATCGTAAGAAGGAACAGTGAAAAATTCATCTGATAAAAAACGCTACCTTACATAAAAAGATATCTTAAATACAAGTATCCAGTATTGCACTGCACGCTTATCGATACATGCATACGTATTATATGGAGGGAACTTAAACAAAAGATACAATTTGCACCTAGAGTAGTAATGTGGTAAGATTGATGTTAAAATCTAATTTATAACTAAGAAAGTCATTAGAACTTTAAAAATTGTCAAAGATAACTTTAAATTATTATTCTGCTTCGTTACTTCCAAGTTTTATTTATACTCCTAATTATATATTGCTTAAATAAATCAAGTTGATATTCAAAGATTTATACACAGACTTTAGAAACTTCTCGCAACCCTTCCGTTCTGTAATGCGCATTACTTTGTGCAACGTGTTCTTCAACGATTAAAACTGTCCGGAGCAAATTACAGCTACTTTAACATCAAAAGTTGATGTTCGCTCCGTAATTATTATTTTTAACATTTTTCTTTCTTGCTTGTAAAGTATATTTGGCATACAACTGAACATACATATTTAATTTCAAAAGTATCATATAGATATAGAAGCACGTATTACTTTAGTTTTTCATGGTTATTGTTTTGGTTTTGATTTACAAGCGAACACACGCACATGCACATGCACTTGTGAAGAGAGTAAGGAGTACAAAGACTCATGTCGTTCATCATTTACATATTACTCACAAATTCCCGGGCCTTAGCTGGGAATAATTTTCTATAATGACATGTTTACCCAAGCGAGAAGCTTACGTGCAACGTTTTCACCATGTTTACAAAGGCAGAAAGTTCAAGCTGCCATTAAGCACATTTTCGTGGTGAAAGTTTGTCAGAAATTTCACATTTTATAGAAGTATTCGTATTCAAGGTACGTATAAAATGCGTTCTGTGCTTAAAATGATCGACAAGTAGGTTGGCGTGTGGACCTGAAATAGGCAGATTGTAGGAAGATAAAAGAACTTCATCTTCTAAAGTGTATATATATTTAATTTCTTCAGAAAGAGAGGAACTGTGCTCTAAACATGTGTTTTTAGCGCAAGTTCCGTCATAATGAACATCAAACATATTTCCAAGTGGAGTATGCGTCGTAAAATAACATTCCAGCCATGGTTCACTTATGTCATTTTCTTTACTCCATGTAATATAACCCTCATTAACAGCTTTAATACTTCAACAAAACAGACCCTTAGTGAGTAGTAAATCTAAGAATTTTCGTGGATTTTATTCTTTACTGCACCTCGCGAGAATTTCTTAATCTTATTATGTAAAGCCTTGAAATTTAATGAAGTGGGCTTAGTCTAGAATTATTTTTCTATTTGCTTGGATTTCTAAGTTTTCTACACGAGTAAATTGCTTTCTGCTGGAACCCTTGGTATTTTGAATGTAGGGATACATGTTTTTGATGTTTAAGTGTTTGACGTGGTATTTTTAATGTTGGAGTACATGTTCTTGAAGTTTAAAATCTTTGATATGGTATTTTG
>NW_013665828.1:49942-52392 GCF_000517525.1 Limulus polyphemus | reverse complement strand
TACATGTTCTTGAAGTTTAAAATCTTTGATGTGGTATTTTGAATGTTGGAGTACATGTTCTTGAAGTTTAAAATCTTTGATGTGGTATTTTGAATGTTGGAGTACATGTTCTTGAAGTTTAAAATCTTTGATGTGGTATTTTGTCAAAGATTTTAAACTTCAAGAACATGTACTCCAACATTTGTGGTATTTTGAATGTTGGAGTACATGTTCTTGAAGTTTAAAATCTTTGATGTGGTATTTTGAATGTTGGAGTACATGTTCTTGAATTTTATTATTATCCTAACACTATGATTCGCCTGAACAGACCCTGATGTAATGCCTCTTCTCTCCTAAGACAACCAATAAATAAATGGTTATTTCTTAAACATATATGTGTATGTTTAGAAAGCTAATTATTTTCTGTTCGAAAAAAGAAATAATAATATTATAATAGTTGCATCTTAATACCATTCATTTTTTATTGATCATAGTAAGAAAAATAGTACGGTACTCCAAATCAAGCTTGAAGCCCGTCGTTTCCATTATCACGTGGTGCATAACGTATCCAAATGAATATTGAAACTACGTTCATTTCACTATCATGTGGTACAAAACGTACTGAAATCAAGCTGCCTAACTTCAATTATTACGTGTAAAATAACGTTTACTGATCATGCTACAAGACCTACTTTCACTATCATATCAATATTAACTTCCTATCTGAGCGAGCTACCTACTAAATTAAAAACACAAATCAGCCCGCTAATACATATAGCTTATAAAATGTATTGTCCTTACGTTCTTACTTATAAAAAATAGAATACATTGTTTTTCAATTGTTCTGTTAACGATATTTTCGGCTATAATCCCAATAATATATCACAATGTTCGAGCAGCTTAGAAGATTTAGATTAATCCTGAGTTCATATACTAAGTTACCAATGCAACATGTAATAAAACTACGGCAATAAGACTAATAAAACTAGATACTTTAAACATTCTAACCCATGCTGTTATTCTAATATTTCAATACTTAAGTTATACGATATACTTTAGTTAATATTAATTTTAACAACTACAATTTCAATTGCTTAAAAACATTTACATTTTAAAGTTTATTATGATATTAAAAGATATACTTTACATACGTAACTTAAACACTGGTTGTTAGCTTCAGGCACTGTCGTATATTTATTGTTTGCTGAACATTTTAATATCAGCATAATCGTGTACAAGCAAAGCTTTACAAAATCCTCCTTAACAAAGTCTTTTGACCAATGAAAACTCACTGAACATCTCCGACTGTGTAAGTTTAGAGGAGCCTGATATTTGAGATAATTGTTATGACACATGATGCTGTATAGCTGATGAGTTGAGTAGCAGGATATTTCCAATAGTATAGATAAGAAATACTGTTTATGAAAATACAAAATAACAGATTTATTTGTTGTTGCTAAACGCAACTCTACACAATTGAATATCTGTGTTCTGTTCACCACGAGTATCTAAACATTATTTTTACCGTTATAAGCTTTCAGATTTACCGCTTACTCACTAAAACAGGATTATGTTAAATGTAATAGCAATAATATACTAAACATACTTTGAGGGGTATCTAACACAAACAACTGATCTCACTTTAACTAACCTCTGTCACCTAACAAAATACATGGAGCTTGTAGCAGGAAATAATAAATAGAATTAAATATTGTAAAAAATAAAACATCTTCTCAATGGTTCAATATTAGAGATGGTCGCTTTAGCGACTTTGTCATACAAACTAAATTACAAATACAAATTATAATATCCATAGGAGTAAAATATTTATTAAAATACGTATAAAGGTTACAAAAACCTTCAACTTGGTTGTCTATTCGTTTGTATGTTCCAGACAGTTTAAAAATCTTATGTAAAAATCATCAACAATAGGAATATAATAACAGTATAACTTATCTCTTTATATTCCCTCATAGATCTACTTCATCAGAAAATTATGATAAAATTACTCACGATAAAATATCGAAAAAAAATCCGAAATATATTCACTCATATTCATAGTATTCAATAATACGGGCAAGTTTTTAAAAGAACCATTTACCTCTACACATACTTACACTAGCTCATTTTGATTCATTTTCCTTCTTTCTGTTTTTCATTGAGTCTTAAACTATATCCTATTGAGTCAAGCTTTAAAACGTCAGTGGTAAGTCTGCAAATTTCTAACTCTAAAAACCGGATTTCAATATCTGTAGTGGACACAGCACAGATAGCCCATTATGTAGCTGTGTGCTTAACAACAAACAAACAGAAATGCCATTCTAAGTATTCTTTTAACGTATCATGTCTTATTACTTTTACTACGTATTATAACTTTTTTACAATTTTTTTTTGTAATTAATTTTAGATGACTGATCCTCTCTTAAAATTAGCTTCTTAAAAAAGAACGGGGATGTATTAAAGAATTTTAC
>NW_013665828.1:47433-49132 GCF_000517525.1 Limulus polyphemus | reverse complement strand
GATATTTTTCTTATAATATTGAAGCAAGTTATCTAGGAGTCTGTCTGATAGAGTTGGTATGCTTGAATTTGTGTAGAAATACTGAGTTTGTTGATCGTGGGACTCTATATGCTTTCGTTAAAATATAGTTTTGTATTTGCTTTAATAAGGTATTCCCAGTACTTCAGATTATTCAAAACCATCACCATTCTTTTCGCCACCAGGTGTTTATAGTAGAAATATTTATTATAAAATTTCTTACTGTCTCGCAGCATGTATCCCAGATGCAGTAATGTTATATTAGAATCTATAGATTCGATATTTTGTTCTCAAATACAAGTTGTTTTTGTTTATTTACAATATTTTTATGCTTTTTGTCTGAACATTGATAGCATTGCGTATAATGTATTTACTAGTGGATACCCTGTAAACAACTATGCAAAACAAGTTTTCTCACCTTGTTGTACACGAGCATTTAGCTGTTGTTGTTTAACGACTCCTAAGATATCACTAATCCTTAGATCCCCACATTGGGCGGGGGGGGGTGAAATAGAAAAACTTCCAAGTGTGAAGGTAGATTATTGCTGTGATTACCATTAATTTACATATCTGTGCAAATTTCTATCCGTGCAAGCAATCGTGGGAGTAAGTAAAAAAGCTCCTTGATCACCTTCTTTTTGGGGGTGGGGGCTTTATACAGACTTTCGAATTTGTTTATTTTTTGTTATAGTTTGTGGGGGATGGAGAGCCTACATTTCAAGTCTTTTTATCAGAAATATATGTGACACTTATACAGAAGAAAATTAAAATACCTCATAGCTATTATCGATTATATGAAAGGCTATAGTAATTTTCCTGCCCATTGTCAGAGACTTCCATACATATATATATATATATTTGCAATTAATAGCTTATGTATGTACAATATACATTTTCAAAATATTTCCCTTAGTTCATTCAGGTTAACAAAAAAATTACGTTACAACTTTTTAAAACATGTGAATATATCTTTTGAAATTAGGGGAAAGTTCTAAAGAAATTTGTAGTAGAGTCCCATGAAAAGTTAATTGAAACGTTTTCATTGTGCACTCTGTTTTTATTTATGCAATTTAGGCCCGGCATGGCCAGGTGGTTAGGGCGCTCGACTCGCAATCTACGGGTCGCGGATTCGAATCCCCGTTACACCAAACATGCTCGCCCTTTCAGCCGTGGGGGCGTTATAATGTGACGGTCAATCTCACTATTCGTTGGTAAAAGAGTAGCCCAAGAGTTGGCGGTCGGTGGTGATGACTAGCTGTCTTCCCTCTAGTCTTACACTGCTAAATTAGGGACGGCTAGCGCAGATAGCCCTCGTGTAGCTTTGCGCGAAATTCAAAACAAACAAACAAACTATTTATGCAATTAACGTAAATATTAAGTTTGAAGACGGCTTAAGGTTTCCAAGCGTTGTATATTTGTTATTAGGTTAAACTTGTAATAAGGTTTTCTTCATTATTCATTTAAGCCGTTTTCAAATTTGATTATCTAAAAGTGGGCTCGTCCTCATCAAATTTAACTGAAATGTTAATTTGCATAAAATGCAATCCTACTTCTATATCATGCGGCCCGGCATGGCCAGGTGGATAAGGCGCTCGACTCACAATCTGAGGGTCGCGGGTTCGAATCCGCATCCCACCAAACATGCTCGCCCTTTCAGCCGTGGGGGCGTTATAATGTGACG
>NW_013665828.1:40384-46433 GCF_000517525.1 Limulus polyphemus | reverse complement strand
GTTGGGGCCCCTATGCTCCAGTGGGAGTATACAGGGGATTATTATTATTATATATATATAGTTTAGTTTAGTTTTACAGAGAAGCTTGCTTTCAGGTAGTGCAAATCAATCAGAAAAACTGGTCAGTTTAAAATCCCTTGTAGTTGTAAGAATACTAAAATTCTTGTTACTGAAACTGTTCCTAAGAAAAGTTAGAATTCGATCATAGTTTGTATTTTTTTCACCGGATACATGTTAACATTTATGATACATTTTGTATTTTCTACGATTGCGACCTGTTTTAACAAATAAATGTGTTTAGGTTATCACTTGCTACTGCTACAGACACATCTTTGTTTTTCCCTTAATGTCATCTTGTTTTGTATTATTGGAAGCAAAGTAGCTGCCAGGCTTTGGTGAATAAAACAGTTCTGCAAAACTCTACGTTAGTATTTATTTTCACGGTACCTTTTTTAAGATTGTTGTTGTTTTCATGTTTTGTTTTATACTTAAACCTACTATATATCTGCTTCTATGTCCGAAATATTACCAGTGTTTTTCTTTTCTTTTTTTTTGTTTCCCTTACTTCGATGAGTTACGTTACTTCTACTTCAGAACAAAAAAAATTAGTTTTACTTTCATTATTTTTTTTCTGTGGCTTACACCATTTTTCTTATAGCTGTTTTCCCATTTCTTTATAAGTACCATAGCAACTGTTTCTGTGTATTTTGTTTTCCTGCTAGATTAAGTCCATTTTATATTCGAACTTTTGTTTTTCTAAGTATATGTCATTCAAGCTCTTTTTTTTTCTGGGTCTCACTAACTTCTTTAATCTAAATACGACGTTGTTTTAACGTTTCCATTTTTATCTAAACGTCATTATCTATTTTCTTTGCATATTGTTGCATCTTAGACATTTTTCTCCTCATTCTGTGACCTAATAGTATTATTAGTTAAGAAAGTTTAAACGGTTAAAAACGGTATTGAAAGGAAAACATACCATAAGACAAAACGTTTCGCCACTATTTTAACTTGATGTATTTTTCTTTTTAACGTCCGGGATACCTCTTTTACATAAATATGCTTCTAATTTTTCTCTTTCTCTATGCCTTCTATACTTCTTCTATCCTTGTCTCGCCACTTTTGTCACCTTATCCTTGGTCTTTTAACTTCTTTGTTATAATTCTTTGGTGTTTCCAGTATTTGTTTTTTTGTATTCTGGTGTTAAATCTTAGTTGCTAAATTGTACTTTTCTTTGTTTTAATTTTTCGTTTGTTTAACAATTGTTGAATGTATTGTGCTTTGTATACAATTCAGCCACGTGTTCTGCATTATTCTATATTAGCTTAGTTTCCATACTCTATAGAAGGTAATCTACTTAAGAATGGCGGAGCGTGAATGCCTAAGTTTTACAATTAATCTTAACTATACCAATATGATTTTCTTATGTGTTTGAACAAGTTTTATCTAAGTGAAACTAAACAGGTATTTACAAATCAAATAGTCGATTCCAATTACGTATTAAATTATATATATATAGCCAGGCGTTTACTGAATATATAAGAAAATTTTCTTGTTCGACATCAAGAAAGATAGATAATAATGAAAACAATTAATGGGAAAAAAACATACTTACCTGACAAAGGCAGCAAACAAAATTCAGCAGGAAACTTTCTTATTTCTCTAATACAAAATTTTGTACACTTATATGTGCATCAAAAACAAAAGAAACGCAGTTATCAAAAGCTATAGAATATCTGTCTTAGAGTGGCATTAAAGGTCTTAACACTCAAAAGTAGAAAACTTTAAAGTTTCGAAAATGTTGCAAGAAATAATTAATGATAGTTTGAAAGAATCTCTTCCGAATCACATCATCGAGCAGCTTCAATCAGTTTATAAAGCAGCATTAATGTTCTAAACCAGAAATACATATTACTGTCAGTAATAAGCAAGGAATTATCATTCTCAAATAACGAGTAATTAATATTGCTTGGGTAAATGAGTTGAAAATAAAATCTACAACAAGGACAAAAAATGTAAAATCAATATCTAGAAGAACGTGCCAGATCTTCGCGCAGACAGCTTACTTAAAAATGTATAAGGACTGGAGATTATTACGTAATATGAAAAGAGCTTACAACAAATATAATGTCCTAATTGTTTAAAGGATTTCCAAGACTTCGATTGAAGTACTTAGTATAACTGTTTGAGATTAGATTAAAACAACTGTGAGTTTTTGGTGTAGATGCAATACAATGAAGGAAGAAACCTTAAAAACTAACGCATCTAATAATACTAATCAAACAAAACGTGTAGTATACGTTTTTTATACGTTATTTCTGAAATGTCCATATTGTTTCCCTTAATAGAACAACATCGATACTGAATGGCGATTAAACGTATTATTTTCATTTTGAAATATTGCTACATTTTACGATTTAGGTTTATGTTGGATAAAACCCTCTAATGAAATCTAATAGTTTGATATCATGTTTATTACTTAAATTGCAATGCTTTGGATTCTTCATATAAACATATATATATGTTACTTACTTACTTTGGATTCTTTATGGAAACGTATATATATATATATATATTACATACATACTTTACAATGCTTTATATTATTCATATATATATATATTAACTCCTTTTGCAATGTTTTCTATTCTTCTGGAATACATATATATATATCATATGTCGCCTTTTCATTAACATGCTGAAAGGAAAATTTTATATTCGATATTTTGTCCACTAATATTATGTTTCTTAGTTAATTTCAACCCTGCGTATAATGAGTTCAATAATCTGCGTACAAGTTCTTTAAAATTATTAGAGAACTATTTAAAAATCAACTGATACATTTCATAATATCTTGAAACTAACTTACGAACCTTGAATGCCTCTGAACCTAAAAGTTCGTAATTTGTCTACAAGGAACGTTATTATGAACTAAATATCTATTACAATTGTTTTCTCTGCGTGTACTTGGTTGTCAGAAATGATAAACCTTAAACTTTAAGTCTGACTATTTTACAACACTGTAAATGTTTCTTTAAACATGTTTAAAACAGACGGCTACTTATATAAACTGGGGTTATCAAATTTACGGCTTCCAATACGCAGCTATTTTCTTTGCTGCAACGTCCAATTAAACAAGTTGTAAAACATTTTTAAGCTAAATAAGAGTAACATACTTAGTTGTTTATCAAATCCCTTTTGATCTTCGGAAGAAGTCGTAAACAACTTTAAATGCGTTTTACCGATTTGCCTGCATTAGTACACATCATTAATCACCGTAATGCTTTATACAAGTAGACAAACATTTGGTTTACAAGCGTGAATAAGAAAACAACACCAATTTTAATACATTATCAGTATTTCTAAAGTCATAAGCCGGTATACATTTTCCTTATCGCTAGCTTCTCAAGACATGTCATCCAATTAAACGCATCTCGTTACATTTTTCTTGGTATTTGGAATCTTTAGCAGGACGCGTCCAAGTAAATCTACTTTCTCCTATTAATGACCATTCAGTTGCCTTACAAACCGATCGTTGTTTCTCAGCTGGGAACAATTCAATGGTCAGTTGAATCAAATATAACCATCAGTACTTTCGTCTCTGTATATATATATTTTTTTTCTCAAAAACTATTTGTGTTGCTTTTCTAATTTCATTTCTATCCTGCTATGTTTGAATATTTAGATTTGTGGTATTTTACATTTTTAGAACGGTTTAATATTCCATTAGCTTTTATAGTTTCGAAGTTAATCGGCAAGGATAACCATAGTTTTTACGTATTACCGTGCTTCTATGAGACCATCTATTAATGATTTCAAAGTATATTTGCTTTTCTAACAATACTTTCATCGATTGATATACATTATCGTCGCTTGAATGAATATATTTGTAACAAAAAAGTAAGTGTACATTTTTCGAGTTAATTTCGAGGCTTTCAGAACTTTGCTATAAATGCAATATATATATATATATATATATATACATGTCTGTCCGTCACTTTCTGTATCTCCTGAATTGTTAATCGTAACAATATTCATATATATATGAAAATTTTTATTTTTCAAGAGCAAATTAGAGGTAAATTATTCTATTTTGTTTACAATTTATAAAATTTAATGTTGATATCAACATTGATCCTTCAGTCTTCGTATGTGCTGAAAAGTCAATCTAAGAAAAAAACTTATTAAGAACAAAAACGTTTATTTTTGTGAGAGAATTTCACGAAACAAACAGGATTTCATCCGTCGACTGATTGAAAGAAATATTTCGATCATAGGAGCACGAACGGGTAAAACGCATAAAGAGAGGAACGTGCTTAAGTATATATTTGTTGTTGTTCGGTCCATATATCGTTTTTGTATATTTTTTCATGTCAGTATTATGATTTTATTATACTCTGATTTTATTATACTATGTCGAATACATTGCTTTAAATTGAATTGAATATCTCCCCTTTGACACTGCTTATATAAAAGAAAACTATCAAAAAGCACTCAGTTCAGTAGCGGTCTTTTCTTGCGCTCAGTAAAATGACAAGGAACCATGACATCCAGTAGAAAAAAATCCCCGTGGCTACTTAGCGAGAATGGGCGCTCTATTGTGTTGGATGTACTCTTTGTATTGAAACCCAAACATTTTTGACAATAATGCATTGCAATCAGTTTCATTTGCTTAAAAACGAATGCAATGCAGTTTTCATTATTGAAATAATACATGGAATGACAAAAGACGGTTCTAAACGGCTCACTATACAATCATAATGCATATACGCTCCGGTCATTACTATTTTTAGGAAAATTAGCATTGAATTGTTTTAATGCGCATCTTCTAATATTGAATAAAATGCAGTCTGTTTGTACATATGGAGTTTAACGTAGTTACTCCAATGACATGTTGGATTCACTAACAAAAACTTTTCAATTTGTACAATACTCAGTTTTTTATATATTTTCTTTCAATTATTTGTTTTGATATACCAACAAGAAAAATCTTGAGTTAACAATTGACTCAAGTACCAACGGATATTTTACATATTCAAATGCATTGAGAGGTGTGTTTTTTATTTTTTCGGTGTTAGCAAAACACTTTTTTCCTGGCAGTAACTAATATCGTATTTCTTAGAATATTTGATTTGATTTTGTTACTAAGATGAACTTTTTAAAACTACGTTTATAAGATACCTTGTGTTTCTCATTGTGCAGGCAACATTGCAGGCAATGTCCATCTTCACCACATAGGAGTTCTGTTGGTTTCAAGTGTTATTTTACGTAAAACATAAAGACTGTTGTTAGTCTTCAAATCACTTATATTCAATAGGAATGAGGATTGATTTGTTTAATTTCTATCAGTATTTCTAACTCTTGTCAAAACTAAAATAAGACCGTATTGCCGAACATCTACTCGAGGGCTCAAAATATTTTGACTTACTAAGTTTTGAAGTCACTCTCTCCATATTTAAAGATAGATCACAACTAACAAATGAAATGATAATAATGTGTGTAATAATATGCAGATGAGAAAAATATATGAACATAAAACTTATATTAATGTTATGCAACCATTAAGCCACTTTCATGAAATCTTTCAGCTAAAGTCCTAAAAAGCACTTACACGGATTTTTCTGTAGATGTGAGAACTATTTTCCTACACAGATTGAAAAAATTTATTCTTTTATTTAAAGCACTAAAATTACTGAAAATAACGTTGTCTCGTTTTATTACTAGGGGTTTAGTTGTTTTAGAACAAGGCACATTGGGTTATTTGCTACGTTCACGTTGGGGAATCGAATCCCGGATTTCAGTATTGTAAGTCCGTAGACTTACCGCTGTCCCACCTCTGAACTAACATTTTACTATACTTCTTTTGTTTTGGAAATTTGTTTAAAAATACTATCTTTCATTGCTCTAAAGCTGTAGATAAACTGTCCGTAATGACAATCGAGCTCAGTGAGATAAGTTTGCTTTCACTAAACGCAGGCACGTAATCATTTAATGTGTTTGTTTGTTTGTTATGAATTTCGCGCAAAGCTACACGAGGGCTATCTGCGCT
>NW_013665828.1:27928-39437 GCF_000517525.1 Limulus polyphemus | reverse complement strand
GCCGAGCGCCATTTAATGTGAAATAAGTACTTCAGAAAGGCATGAAGTCCACTCTGAAACAGCTGCATTACACCAGAAAGCACATATTTGTACTAACCACATTCTTTTCTGTTCATTATTCAGCTTCTTCGGTTTTAGACATTTGATTTTCTTTATTAATTTGTCTACAGAAATTGTAAACAGTCTCAAGCTACAGGGTTGACGCATGCGCGAAATTAATATTTATGAGATCATCACTAAATGAAAATTTCGCGTTTATTGTTTTTTTTCATCCAATGATTTAAAAATAAACAAAGTGATATATATTTTTGCGAAATCAAATAAATGGTCAAACTATATTTTGTTATATTATTAACCTATAATTATTTTCAAGATGGCCTATGAAATTACAAATAATTGGAAAACAGAAAGAAATCCGACTTCAGAAAAGTAAATATGTGAAATGTGTTCCTCGCGAGATGCTGTTATGCTTCAATATGTTTCTGTGAGTAATTCAAAACGACTCATCTTTAATTGAATGTTAGCATCTCATATTTAACGCCAAACTGCAAAACGTTTAAGATATATTTAGTTATGTGTACTGCCTAATAAAACGTAGGATATCTCAAAGAATCAATAAACTAGTAGAAGTACTCCTGCATTTTGCATTGAAGATTTAAAGATAATGCATCACTAAATCGGTGTTTTCACGAAGAACTTTAACATTACATATAATGATTTACAATTATTATAAGTCGTTCGTGTGTTCAAGCATAGCATGGTGTTCTAAAGCAATCTTTAACACGTATAGTTAATTCATTATAATTTGATACGGATGCAAATTTCGAGATAATCGAGTATAATATTCTATTTGATGAAAACTTCACGATGAATATTTAGTGTATGAAATGTTCGTTTAATTTGGAATAATGTCATAAGTTTAATCAAAACCTACTAACCAAGTTTGCCATTTTTTAAGCAACAATGGGAGTCAACGTGTTAATTGCAAAATATAAAGATAATTATTTTATTGATATCGTCTGTTCCGTATGTTTGTTTCTTATGTCAAGCGCTTTTAGTAGAATCAGAATATTAAAAATATACTTCATATTGCATGTTAGGAAAAGCGAAACACAGTAGACTAAACCTGATATTGTTTTTTATTTTATTTTCTGGAGTGCAAATCTGTATGCTTCATAATTTTAGCGCAAAACTATACAAGTGGATATCTACGCATAGCCATCCCTAATATTGAACTAATAGACTATTTACAGCATCCACCTCAACTCTTCAGTTATTTTTGGTCTGACCAAATAGTGGGATTTACCAGTCACACTTACGTTTCCAGAGTACTAAGTACGGTTTTAGAGCAACGGTTCGCAAACCGAGTATACTAACCACTAGATCACTCACGACCGACTTAAGAAAGGAAGAAGAAGGCAGATATTTTAAGAGTGTTCAACAGACAGTAATAAGAGTTGTGTCATTTTAAGTAGGGATGGCCTGGTGGTTAGGGCGCTCGCCTCGCAATATGAGGGTCGTGAGTTCGAATCCCCGTTGCCGAACATGCTCGTTCTATATGGTTGCCGACTGGTTGCAAAATAGTTGAGATTAAGGTCGTTACTGAGAAGAAGAAATGAACTGTAATGATTCGGTAGCATTACTTATAGATACCAGTAAAGGTGGGTTAATTCTAAAAACATTAAACAGCTCTGACTGTAATATATGAATCTTAATTTCTCTTTGGAAACTACTACAGAAAGCTACAGTATTTGAAATTGTTATTGTAAATGGTGATATATTACAAGGCTTTAAGGCTACGTAAATATGAGAGGTTTTTAACGTAACGCTACAAGAAATTATGACGTACTAACATTGTTATTGGTTACTAAGTAAAAGATTACCTAAACCTAGTTACTAATTAGTTACCAATCTTATTATTAAGCAAAATACTGAGTACCAGAAAAAACATCGAGTCAACAGTATCCACCGCCAACTCTTGGACTACTCTTGTGTGTCCGAATAGTGGGTTCTGACCGTCACCTTTATAATGCAGCCACAACTACAAAGCGCAGGTGTATAGTTCGACACGCTGTCTTGAGAAGTGACTTACAATGTTCTACCCACGTCCTGAGTCACATTTAGTACAATGGTACAGAAAGATTTACCAATTTTCCTATGCCCGTGGAAGCATTATGTTACATTATGTTCTACCCCAGTCCTGAGTCACACTTAGTACAATGGTACAGAAAGATTTACCAATTTTCCGACGCCCATGGAAGAATTATGTTACATTATGTTCTACCCCTGTCCTGACTCACACTTAGTACAATGGTACAGAAAGATTTACCAATTTTCCGACGCCCGTGGAAGCACTATGATTCAATCTGACTTGCATATTTTTTCCATGTATATAACCACTACAAATATAATATGGTTTGCCTATTTCTATAAATATATAGAAGCGTTAACGTACGTTATGGTCTACGTAATATCAATACATGTATCTAAGCGCTATCGTACATATTATCTACCTTAGCTCTGACGCACATGTAAGCACTATGGTACATAATTTATATTAGTGTTATAATTATTTCAATAATATTTATGAGTGTTCTGATACTCACAGGAACACTTTGGTACAATAGGATCTACCTATGCTCTAATGCCCATATGAGCACTTTGATACAATAGACTTTGCCTGTATTTTGTTGCAAGTTTGAGAATATATGTGTAAATGTATGTATATGCCTTTTTAAAATAATAATGAGTTGAATAATTAGCTGAATAAATGATACAATTAGGTGATGGGTGGATGGATTAAGTGTATGAATATCAGTTTGAATAAATAAAGGAATGGACTTACGAGTGGGTATAGCATATATATATATATATTATCAGCCATGGCACTTCAAGGCAAGATCAACTCAAAGAAAGAGGGATATCACATTTGTTTGTAATCTGGCAGCTTTCAATCTGGAGAATAGTATAGAACAAACCACAGACAAATTGTTAATTAACATCTGAAGACGCTTATGTTAGAAGTAATTTCAATAAGTTTTAACACAATCAAAGCTCCTATGCATCTGACTCACCTGTGTTTATGAGCAGTACAGTACATGAAAAGATATTCATAGTATAAAGTGTAAGTGATGCATTGAGTTATAAAAAGATATTCATAGTATAAAGTGTAAGTGATGCATTGAGTTATAAAAAGATATTCATAGTATAAAGTGTAAGTGATGCATTGAGTTATAAAAAGATATTCAGAGTATAATGTGTAAGTGATGCATTGAGGTATAAAATATATTCATAATGCAATGTGTAAGTGATGCATTGAGTTATAAAAACTATATTCATAGTGTAATTTGTAAGTGATGCCTTGAGTTATAAAAAGATATTCATAGTATAAAGTGTAAGTGATGCATTGAGTTATAAAAAGATATTCAAAGTATAAAATGTAAGTGATGCATTGAGTTATAAAAAGATATTCAAAGTATAAAATATAAGTGATGCATTGAGTTATAAAAAGATATTCATAGCATAAAGTGTAAGTGATGCATTGAGTTATAAAAAGATATTCAGAGTATAAAGTGTAAGTGATGCATTGAGTTATAAAAAGATATTCATAGTATAAAGTGTAAGTGATGCATTGAGTTATAAAAAGATATTCATAGTATAATGTGTAAGTGCTGCTTTGAGTTATAAGAATATGTTCATAGTATAATGTTTAAGTGATGCATTGAGTTATAATAATATGTTCATAGTGTAATGTTTAAGTGATGCATTGAGTTATAAAAAGATATTCATGGTATAATGTGTAAGTGATGCATTGAGTTATAATAATATGTTCATAGTGTAATGTTTAAGTGATGCATTGAGTTATAAAATAATGTTCATGGTATAATGTGTAAGTGCTGCATTGAGTTATAAGAATATGTTCATAGTATAATGTTTAAGTGATGCATTGAGTTATAAAAATATTTTCATAGTATAATGTTTAAGTAACAAATTATGTTATAAACTACCATTTTCGTACGTTGGGGTTCACGTGGAATAGTTTATTATGGTGAGCATATACGTGATTGAATGTATTGGTAAAACAGCAACTTGCTGGTTGTACTCTTACCTGTTGGTACCACTGTGTAATAGAGTATACGTGCCCATGTTGCATATTGCAGTGTTACCAACACTTTTGACCACATTATTCCTTTACCCTTACGTATTCGTGCAACAGTGTTATATAGTGTACTGTACAAATAGTCAAATACACTGGTAACAAAGTGATAATGTATAGCATAATATACTCTTTGTTGCCATGGTTAGTAGCCTCTACGATCACCAAAGCCTAATTACTAATTAGTTACTTTTTCATGACTAGATACTAATTAATAACTAATTTACTGGCAGTAATCAGCATCTAGCAATAATAATAAACGAATTAATAAGTAATTAATATTTAAACTTACATAATCGCGTATTCTACTAACCATGACAATGTTTGATACCATACGGTAGTAAGTACATGATACATCCTTTCCCCTAGGTGTTCATGCTACATGTTAATATAGTTATGATATAACCGTACTCTTACATGTTCATGCTACATGGTAATAGAGTTATGATATATCCGTACTCTTACGTTTTCATGCTACATGGTAATAGAGTTGTGACGTATCCGTACTCTTACGTTTTCATGTTATATGGTAATAGAGTTATCATATATCTGAACTCTTACGAGTTCATACTACATGGTAATACAGTTTAGTATACATGAGGTTTAATGTACTGGTTATAACGCTGTAAAATATAACAAGGCATACCAGCACTCGTAAGTGTACACAACACAGTGTAACATATATGTGGTCTAATAAGTTGATAACACAGTAAAATACAACATGACTCACACCCGCACTCTTATATCCACTGACATTCCATATAAATATAAATGCACATCATCGCCATGTGTGACGTTCCTATTATGAAAAATGTTAAATAAACATCAATGTTACGTTAATTAGAAGCATACATTATAAATATATTTATATAATTAATTTCGCTAAAACACTGAAGTGAATTTTATATAAAACAAGTCTCAAGAACACGAGTTTTCATCCCAAGGGGTAGATTACTGAACTTCAAATATAACTTACGATATTTTAAGTTGGAGAGGAAATGTATGTAGATAGTCATAATCCAAATAAGTCATTATGTGTAATTGATGGCGTGTTGCCTTTGAACCTTATTAAAATATTAGTAATATCACAGAAAACAAATACATTATGATGTAATTTTAATAAACACATTTACTCTTGTTATTATAATTGTCATATTAGGAACTTAAACAAACACGTTACAGGTCCTGCTGTATTAGCAGCTTTTTAGAGTTGATAAAATGCTGTGTCACTTTTCAGGAACGCGAGGGTGTGTGTGTGTGTCTTTATCAAGAAATATGTAAACCTTTTCTCCTACACAAAGAACTTATATGATATATATGATACGCAAGTGTTTGTTTTTAAAACATCAGAATACAGTGGGCCTTTTGTACTTTTTACGATATTAGAGTGGTCGTTCGAACCCCCCTCCAATCCTTTCAACGCCCCTAGGAACTGTATGGTGTACTGCTATATTAGCAACCCATAACACTGTGGTACTTTTAATTTAATTTAGTGTTATGTTACTACTGTACCGAGTCCCAATATACTACACCTGGTTACAAACAAGTTGTAGGTACCGTATGGTGACTGTTGTATTAGCAACTCATTATACTGTGATGCTTATATTCTAGCGTTACGTTATTACTGTACCTGAGTCTTAGAGTTATCATATCTATCTTACAGTCACATGACATACCCGTCCGAGCTACAGTGTAATATAGTAAAGCATGCATGCGACTTAAGATCTATGTTGTACAGTAAAACGTAACCATGGCATGAAAAAGCCTGTCTGAAAAAGTAAGTTCCACTGATTAGATTCACTGAGATTACGATTATACACATTGTCACCTTATATATATATATACGAAGAAACAAGTCAAGTTGAGTTAATTATCTAGAAACTTGAGCAGCTTATTTTAAGCTGAATCATATTCAAATGAAGGTTTGAATGATGCTAAAAATATCGTGAGTATTGTAGTGGTATCATAAATAATTTTAATGGTTTTATATAAATATCGTGAGTATTGTAATGGTTTTATAAGTAATTGTAACGGTTTTACGAAAGGCTCAGAGTTATTTAAGTAGTGATTTTCTGTCATATATATGTAAAAAAAACAATAAACATTTTTGATTAATTCTTCTGTTGTGATTTCCACGTAAAACATTATCATGCTGTGCATTTGATGCCACATAGATCTTTTACTGTCTTATTCGAGCAAACCGGAATGAAGACTTTATTGGATTGTTTTATTTTATTGCTTTTCGTTTTCTCGTATTACAACTTCTGTTCAACATTTATATGTAAAACGGCTCCAAACATGTAGTAGAGGTAACCATGAGGGGGGAGGGTACCATTACGAATTTAACATCGTTTTTTATGTTTTAGGAAGTGTCACTATACAATTTATGTGTTTTTGTATTGATTCATCTTTAAAGGCTCACAGAAATAGCATTACTTGATTCCAAAAAACAAAACACGTATCACACAAAACTATTATTCATGACGAGATAAAATTAGTTGTGCTTATGGGTTTATGAAAATTATTCGCAGAAGGGGAATTACAATAGAGAGTCTTGAAAATATATATTAGTAACACAATGATGAATACACACACTGGTTTATGTTATATATATATACGTGTATTTAGTCCCCTCCAGTTTACATCTACTAAATGAAAATTGATTTCCTCAGTTTTCTAACTAATTTGATTTTGGTTTAACACAGTGCTGATAAAAGAAAACATCGTGTAAAGAGGACAGAATGGTATACTGCTACACATTATTGCCTATTTGTTTGTTTGTTTTGCAGTTAAGTACAAAGCTACACAAAGCTCTGCCCACCACAAGTATCGAAACCCGGTTTTTAGCAGTTTAAGTCCGCGGACATACCACTGTGTCACTGGGGGGGTACATTATTGTTTAATCCGTATTTAACTTAGTTTCCATGCCAGTATAAATTTAAGGAAATACCATCTATTCGTTTCGAACGATACGTAAAAAATATGAGCAAATACTATAAAGGTTGAAATATGTGTTAAAACGTATGTCAAGTAAGCAAATACTATAAAGGTATAAATATGAGTTAAAACGTATATCAAGTAACTTTTCAAACGAGGACATAAAAAACAAAAAGCGTTGCAAATAAAATCGACAAATGAACCTGAGGTACAACAATATTGTGGGAAAAAGCTCCTCAGTAAAAAAGGCATGTGCAAGTATAGGATGCACAAACAACGCTTAGGATACGTCGTACATCAGAAAAAACCTCTATTTGATTTATATATACTGACATTAAAGGTAAATATGGGTACTGAAACCCACAACATCCTACATGTAAAACTATCACTCACTGCCTGCAGGTAGGTTGTGATAAGGTTGTTGCTCTTAATGAAACAGAATTTAAAAACTAATTCACAAATAAATCAAATAAGTTACTATAATCGTATCACTGTGGGTTACAATAAAATGTATATCCTAAAGCTGACATTCCAAACCTCATAATGGTAAATGTCCTATATAAATAGTGTAGTAAAACCTGAGGTATAGATAGAAAATACCACTATTATGAGGATAAAAATGAAAATTTTCCCATAAATTCCAAAAAAGTTGTAATAAAAACATTAACCAACTCCTATCTAGATCAATAAAGAAGGACGGAATATTTACTGAAACGCGCTTCCGTCATTCCGGATTTTGTGTTTTATGATTTATCTAATTTTTCTTATTTTACGCGAATTCTTAGTCTCTTGTAAAGTAGATTAATTTCAAATTTCAGTATATAAGTTATAATCGTAAAACTGTGTTGGCATTGAAAAGCGTTAATTATTTATTAGGAACAACCAACTGTTGTGTTTGTTTGTTTTGAATTTCGCGTAAAGCTATCTGAGCTAGCCGTCCCTACTTTAGCAGAGTAAGACTAGAGGGAACGCAGCTAGTCATCACCACCCACCGCCAACTCTTGGGCTACTCTTTTATCAACGAATAGTAGTATTGACCGTCACATTATAACGGCTGAAAGGGCGAGCACGTTTGGTGGAAAGGGAATTTGAGCCCGCGACCTGCAGATTGCGAGTCGAGCGCCCTAACCACCTGGCCATGCCGGGCACACAACTGTTGTGATCTTTTCTTATGATGAAATTGTGTTCAATTTATGACAGATAGCTAAAGATATCTTTTTTTTTAGAAATGAAATCCCTTTCAACAACCATTACATTTAAAAGAGTTGCTCGTTCAACAGTATCTAATTAAAGCACAAGTTTTAACAAATAATAAATACAGATGGTGGTGACAACTGATTAAATATAACAGTCAAAGTTTGCTAATATTCAGTAATTTCTATGATAAAAAGTATTATAAAGAAAAATTATCTCATTTTTCTTAAAAACTTGTGATGATTATTTTCTTGTTGTTTTATACAGAGAGAGAGGGAGACATTATAGTGATAATGAAATTATTTACTAATATTTTTACTTAATTTTATGTCAAAATGCAAATAAATGGCAGAATACAAAAATAAAATTCTAACTAGCCTGATTTTTTTATCAAATAATAAAATGCCAGCACATATATATATATATAACTGGGCAATGACATTAAATTGATATTAAAAGTTTCTTGGAATCCTGAACTTTATTGACCTCTGAGCTAGCTTTTAAAGAATAAATTTTGACATTTAAGTTTTTCTTTCCCCCTCTTTTTTTCTTTCTGGACTAAATTAAATTTATGGACAGTTACCAGCCCTGCTGTATCCTCGTGTACTCACGAAATACAGTTATTAGTCAAATACGTGTAGCATGAGGTAGCACATGTCGCTATATCCAACCTTTTAATGTCATCGCAGTATGAGAGTATTTTCTGCATTGTAGGTTTTGGTTGAATGACCCGATCCTGGCGACAAATATAAAAACTTAGTACTTTAGTACTTCATTTCATCTTAAAACACTTAACAAATGACTTATGTAAAAATATAATTCATATTTACTATTAGGCGTTATTACAATAACATTGAATCAACTATACGTGCTTTACAAACTTTAAATCTTAAATGAATGTATAGAACACATAATAAGTATATGTTTAAATGTTTGTAAGTATTTAAGTTTTTCACCGCACTTAAGATTAACGCTATTTTTGTCAGACGAGGTAAAAATTATCGTAAAGTCTATCATATGGCAGTAGGAAGCAGTAAGGCCAGTCAGGCCATGGCCTGACCACTTTTTCGTTGTATGTATAGCTACAACTTACGTATTAAACTTGCTTTTTTTAAATTCAGTACATTACGTTGTGTGTATACAGTATCTGTAGTTAAAATGGCTCAAGATTCAATCTCATAGCATTAAATTGTGAAACCTTTCTGGGGGTATACCTCCAGACCCCCTCCCCCTCCTAGAAATGGCATGCTTTACACACATCGTGTGTCACATTGTTCAGCTATGGCAATAGTCTGACCTCTCAAAAATTGCTTCCTACGGCAATGTATCATGCTTATTTATGTACGTGACAACTTAATTACTTCCCCTTACAAGTACGTGAAGCTTTAGTAAATTATCGAACAGATATATATATATATTTAACGTCAGTCTAGAAGTAAGAGTAATAGTGATTCTTACTACACTTGCAATGATACATTTTTACGCTCCCAAAATTCATAATTATATAGTAAACTATTCATCTGTACGTCTCACAGGTGTGATAGAGAGCTCTAGATTTTAGAGCTTGCGAGTTGGGTTGGAATTCGTGCGTTATCACAATATCCTAATTATATTTTAAGTTGTGGGTGCGATATAAGAGTAATATTCAATCCCTTAACATGAATGGTTTGCGATAGGCTGCTACTGACTGGCTACCTTCTTTTTGGTAAGTACAGGGTTTTCGAAAAGGCTGAAACCACAGGCACTTGAACGAACTTTACAGAATGTGTTCCACATGCTGTCCTTGTAATTCGAAACAAAATTGGATTAACAACAGGATTAACTCGATCTTCTGATGCTTTGACAGCGCCATAATCAGTCACATATCTGAAATTAAGAAAAACTGTAAATCACCTATGGTTCCAGACCTTTCGGACACCCTGTAATTGAAAACTAAAGATGGCGGCAGATAAACTTGGTAGTTTTGACGTAAATACAAATTTCAAATGCAAAGTCATTTCACTGATTGCAACAAGCACTATTTTGAACTTGAATAGCAAATGGACTTAGCTTAGCTCCAAGTGATTTACGATAGCATGAGATTATAACATGACCCATTAAAAAATTTTTGATAAATAAACTTAATGATTGTACTGATGTATCTCGATATACTATATCTGTTTCTAGTTTCTTGTACCTTCATATCAAGGTATTATTATACTCAATGCTTTAAAGCACTGGATACAACAGCGACTAAAAAAACGTTTAATAGATGCTAAAAATTCAAACAGGACATTTAAAATAGTTAGTAAAATTCCCCAATTAATTATCAATATTGTCTATTATATAATATTCTATTCTGGCTACCATTTTCCCTCTTTCTTCTCTCCTTGACGTACAGAAAAATACTCGCATGTGGTTAAATTAACAGGACGCGCCTCTGTGCTCATGCGCTTTACCATGTGTTGCAGCATCCTAAAACCTGAGTCAGTCCAAATAAACGGAAAAATCTGCGGACATTTTAAATACATATACAAGAAAAATGTTTGGCGACTCTGCAGAACACCGTCTATATTTAATATTTCCAGTTACAATGGCTAGTTTATAATATTTTTATAAAATGTACACCAAGTAAACATAACTCTATCAAACAACTTATGAGAAAAATACTCTGAAGTTTAGGAAATTATACAAAATAAGTTGATGGGATTATCGATTGATTTTTGAATTAGCCAACTAGTTAGTTCAGCACTGTATATTTTGAGTTTGTATTTTCAATGAAATATTAGAGATACGAGAAGTACTGTAGATACGAGAAAATTAGGAAATAAGAGAAATCTCTATTGACCCTTTATATATTTGTGAAGCTGAGGCTATTGTTACTTACGACAAACTTGTACAAGATATAACATTTGTAGTCGAAGAAATGAAACGCATTCGTTATAATCTGCATTTTTATTTTTACCGAATAATCCACACACACACACACAACAGAAACGTTTTCAGCGATATGATAATGCAATGTTGTGTTTCTGCAGATACCACGGTCGACACACACAACAGAAACGTTTTCAGCGATGTGATAATGCAGTGTTGTGTTTCTGCAGATACCACGGTCGACACACACACAACAGAAACGTTTTCAGCGATGTGATAATGCAGTGATGTGTTTCTGCAGATACCACGGTCGACACACACACAACAGAAACGTTTTCAGCGATGTGATAATGCAGTGATGTGTTT
>NW_013665828.1:19194-27283 GCF_000517525.1 Limulus polyphemus | reverse complement strand
ACAGAAACGTTTTCAGCGATGTGCTGCATTATTCTGCAGAAACACAACATGTGTGTGTGTCGACTGTGGTAACAGAACAGAAACGTTTTCAGCGATGTGATTTGAAATTGTTGCAATCTGGGCTTTGCATCTTTTTACTATCTCACCATGCAAATACATTTCTTCGGAAAGAACTATTCTTGTTGGGTTTGTAATGCAAAAAGGTTAGAAATTCGCAGTGAACAAAAAATATGATGATGATGATTAACATGTCGACCGTGGTATCTGCAGAAACACAGCACTGCATTATCACATCGCTGAAAACGTTTCTGTTGTGTGTGTGTCGACCGTGGTATCTGCAGAAACACAACACTGCATTATATGTTGTTCATGTGGTTGTTACTTCCTCATCTGGGTACATTGACTACACTTACCGGCGTTCCTCACTATTAACAAGACTTCCTATAAACAACATGGATGACCAATGGAGAGTTTGTCAAGATGGTCTAAGATTGACCTCGCCATCCGTGTTACAATAGTTTGTTTGTTTGTTTGTTTTGAATTTCACGCAAATCTACACGAGGGCTATCTGCGCTAGCCGTCCCTAATTTAGCAATGTAAGACTAGAGGGAAGGCAGCTAGTCATCACCACCCACCGCCAACTCTTGGGCTACTCTTTTACCAACGAATAGTGGGATTGAATGTCACATTATAACGCCCCACTGCTGAAAGGACGAGCATGTTTGGTGTGACGGGGATTCGAACCCGCGACCCTCAGATTGCAAGTCACCTAGCCATCTGGCCATGCCGGGCCTTGTTACAATAAAAACAGCAGCGGTGGGCAACAGAGCGCAATCGTAGCCATCAGACTGAAAATGATAGACGATGGAGGAAATAATAGTAAAGGCAGTATGAGATTTGGAACATCGTTCTTATAACAGATAATTACCCCTAAATATGTGTTAGTTTTCCGAGGCTTGAAAATTTTCTTTTAATTCCATAAATTGTTCTATTTCTTAAATAGTTAGGCATAGATCTGCAATTATAATTTAATCCTTCAAACGTGATAACGTATATTTTCGAATGGAATTATATTATACATCTAGTGTGTCGTTACTAGCTACTGACTGCGAGTTATTTTATTATTATTTTTAAACAAACTGGGCCAGCATTTACGTGAATCATTTTACATGTGAATATAACACTTCAATAGTTAGCTTACAGTTTTTCATGTTAGTACATGCACAGTTCGTCCCGGCATGGCCAGGTGGTTAGGGCGCTTGACTCGCAATCTGAGGGTCGCGGGTTCGAATCCCCGTTCCATCAAGCATGCTCGCCCTTTGAGCCGTGGAGGCGTTATAATGTTTCGATCAATCCCACTATTCGTTGGTAAAATAGTAGCCCATGAGTTGGAGGTGGGTGGTGATGACTAGCTGCCTTCCCTCTAGTCTTTCACTGCTAAATTAGGAATGGCTAGCGCAGATAGCTCTTTTGCAGCTTAGCACAAAATTCAAAACAAACCATAACTGCACAGTGTATTTATTTTTCAATGGATCTAACAAGTATCCAGAATGAATTACTGCGTTTGCCAGTGTTCCAGTTGTATTATGTTATAAAAATATTTTAGAAACAAAAAAGTGAACTAATATGTTGACCACAGTACCCAAAAAATATAAATATATTATTCTTATTGAAAATATCAAAACTTGATTACTAACAAACCAATAGGTTTTCTTTTCTTTTTTTAATTAAAGCACAAAGCTATACAGTAGACTATCTGTGCTGTGTTCACTGCGGGAAATCGAATCCCGAATTTTAGCGTTATAAATCCTCAAGCTCACTTCTGAGCCACAACGGACTAAATCAATAGGAAGTTCGTGCCAGCTTTATTAAGCTTCATATGTTGTAGTAAATTTTATATATCCCCCCACAACCTATTTTGGAGCTTTTTCGAAGTCAAACTTTCTATGTAGTCTCACTTGTGGCTGACTAGCTAATCATAAATCTGGTTCTGATGACTAAACATTTAATAATATAAATGTAATTATCAAATAAAGTTTTATTTAAAAAAATTTAAACAGTAAGGACTATAACTTGAACCAAAATATAAATTTAAAGTTTTGAATCATGCAAAATGTAAGTATCCGTGGTCGTTGATACATTTATGGAAGAGACAGACTAGTGATCAGCCAATCAACAGCAACTACGACAAATTACAGGCTAGGCTTGTTTTGAAGTACAAAATAAGTGTTCGCTGTTACATTTTGATCGTTTTTTTTTTTGCTAATATACTAAACTACTATTGGTCTAACGTAAAGCAGTTGCGTTTTATTGTTACGAAATGAATGAAAGCTAATTAATACCATTTTATCTTGAGGGCGTGTCTAACGCCTGTGTATCAACTTTCAGTTATCTTGATGGTACGAGAAGTCTGAACCATACTGCAAAAACAAATAACAATAATAAAAAATGGAGAGACAGAATGTGAAGAATTAACTTGGATCGAAAATATTTGAAAACCCCTTCCTAGATACCTTAAAGCAAGAATGGTACGCCCAACTAACGTGATACTATCATAGTATATTTGTGAAGCGCATTCGAAAGTTACTGACCAGAAGTGAATTTGAAGCTTAGAGGTTCAATTTTAAGGCTTGTTTGCGTAATAAACTGAAGACCTAGAGAAGTGGAATGTACTCCGTTTCCATTGTGTATTTGTCAGTTCTTGCCGCCAGAAAATATATGGTTCTTGCTGTCATATGGTGTGTTCAGTATCTCAGCCCACGTGTTTGAAAGCAATTTACATTGACAAAAATCGCCGCGTTTGGAATGCCATGAATTGTTCTTTTTCTCTACGACTTCTCTAGAGTTACGTACGTCACAATCATTAAGTCTGAATGTTGTAGTAACTCATAATTACTACTAAGCATTGAAACCTTTAAATAATATATTTTTGTAATAAATGTAATTTCCTTTTATGAGAAATCATGTTTTGTGTCATGTAAAAGAAGATTCCAATACTAATTATTGTTAAAATCAAAATAATGATCGTACAAACACATCTATGTGATCGCCCAAAAGTATGTAAAATCATTTGTTCCGACAGTAATACATTTCTGTTTTGAATGTCACAAAAAATTGTATTAAATATGGTGAAAAAACATTTTAAGCACAACGTTACCACAAACTTATAATCCACGTGGATGTGAACGGTACGTCAGAGATAATTTTCAAAGCGAAATGTGAAATGTTAGTTCCGCAAATAATCCAATCAACAAAACCGAATGTAAGAATAATGCTATAATAACAAAAGAAAACTTGATATTTTCTTCTCCGTCAGTCACTCAGAGTAGGAGACCTCTGAACTTTTTTAATTTACAAAAAAGTATTAAAATGTGAAAAATAGGTTAACTCTGTTATACGGTTCAGTTTCGTAATTATTTTGTAATCCCAAAGGATATAAAAGCGTTCCTGTATTCCAAGTATCATACTAATTTTAATCAGGTTTAAGGGCGAAGTTTATATTCTTAAAAATACACAAACACGAGAGAACAGAAGATAAATACATCTTATAATGCCGTATCATAATTTTAGTATAAATTCAATACGTTGACATTATACATTAGTATGATTTTTTTTTTACATTCCTTTCTGACGTAAGTGTCCACGGTGGCTCAGCGTTAAACTTGAGGATTTACAACACAAATGTTTGGATTGTGCGATTGGCACAGCCAGATAACCCATTATGTAACTGTGCACTTAAACAAAACAAACGAGCAAATTGAAGCAAATGGTGTTTTGTGTGTGTAACGAATTTTACTTTACTAAGTAAAACGTAATTTATTATATTTCTGTGCTGTCACTGATTAATAGAACTACAGAATCAGAATAAGAATCGGTTATGTTTGTTTGTTATAGAACAAAGATGTACAATGTTATCTGCTCTGAGTCCCCCGAAGGATTCGGTTTCTATGACAACCACATTTTCTTGGGTAGAGGTAACTAATCTGTATCACGTCCTAATAGTAAGAACATACATTTTCAGTTTTGTAGTTATAACTGTACTCCTCATATCTTGCTTCTAGGCAAAAAGAACCACGATTTGCATAAAGCTACCAGTTATATGTGGTCTTTTATTTCCGTTAAATGGCTGGAAGCTGAACTTTAAATATCAAACAAAATCTTTAATTCGTAGTTATTTTATTCTGTTAAGTACGGTTAGTGTAAGCACAGTTAGACTCATTTTACCAAAAGGTAAACTTTTCTTTTATACTGCTAAGATGTATCAAGTTTTTTGTTTTTGGGTATGGGTAGCCTTAGGTTCAAATAAAACAATACTTCTTCAGTTAACGATCTTCTGAGCCCTCTGGCTGTCAGAACATAAATTTTGCGGATAAATTCTCTTGACTTTCAAAATTCGAATGGTCTTCAAAATAATTGGGGTATAAAAACTGCCGATCTACATTTATGTGAAACTGATATATATATATATATATATAACGTTTGAATTAATTGAAGCACCTAAAAACTTTAAACAAAGAATAATATGTTTCCCAGTCCATTATATTCTGCCTGGCATAGAGCATGTAGGCTTAATTGGTCTAAAATTATAAACTTTCAGCCCTAGAAATGTTGATCCTAGAAAACATATTATACATAATATGAAATAAATTGATGCAAAACAACTCATTGATCAAATACTTGAATTAAATTCCAAATTTCCTTTAAATTATATTTTATTAAATAAAATTTGTAGCAGCTTAGACAGTTAAATAAGCTAACAGCAAAGGACATTCTTCATATTAATTCTTATGTATGTTTATTAAATGCCATTAGAGGACTCAGGTGTTATTATTAAGAAATATTCCTATTATGACACTATTTGCATAGATATAAACAAGTTCTGCTCTTTAGTTGTATACCAAAGTTGAGTACAATTAGTTAAAATACGATTTCATGAGACGAACATTAGACCTATCTAGCTATAGGAAACTAGACGGAAGTCACAAACTTTATACTTCTCGAACATAGTAGGATATTTTTTTAGTTCCTGGTACTTCTAAAATATTCTCTTAAATTTACTATCCACGCAACTTGGTGCTTTACAGAATACTTCATTCTAAAGATTTTTTAAAACGAAAGAAAAAAAATTAAACATCGACGAAATTGCTACCAGAACACCGACGAGGAAAACTGTATATTCCTTGAGCTTTTTTATTCTTTAATTTATGCAACGCACACTGAAGACTACTTGTCATTATTTAAACATTACGGCCTTCTCGTGGTTAAAAAAAATGTAAATTTGTTACCGACTTTTTGACTTTTTACCTTCATCAGAGTAGTATTACATATTATTACAACCTCACTGAATAATTGATCCTTAAATCTTGGTTGCTCGCTATTCATTCTTTTACTTAATCATTTTTTAACTATATGTCGCATTTTGTTTTGTTGGCTACCTATAACTGTTCTAATATCAGTACTTGCGTTATACTTTATAAAGGTGTGGAACTGGCAAATAGATAAAGATGTAGTAGATAAAATAACTAAAAAAATGTCAACATCTAACCACGTGTAGTGACACCTATCCTTTACGACATTCTATTGTATCTAGATTTTAAACTCTTACATCAGAAATTTATCATCTGAGTGAAAAATAATTCAATTAAGCAACACCATGAACTTATATGCAGTCAATGTTTCGTGTGACCAGTAGTTTTATATTAGACTTGTGAGAAAAGGCACGATGTCATTATGACCACCACCATAACCTTTATTAGAGATAACGAAAACTATCCCTAAATGACAATGAAGAAGAGAAACAAAGGGTTGATTGAGCAATATGAGAATACCTGTCTGTCCAACTCACAGATTTTTCTATATGTATAGCACAGGTCTTCTGCCCTCCATGGACAAATACATTGATAAATCAGCATCGAAACCATCTATTTCCCCATCTATTAACATCACGATGAAATTGGTCCATGTTTTTTTTTATCGGCCCTGGGTAACAACACTATTATTATGCCTCATCCTCATTCACTGGAAGCACATTCATATGACGGAGACCAACCTCTTCAATCCAGAACAGGATTCATGGAGTTTAATAGCATATTGCTACTGTTGATGGGTGACCTTGAGGTGGCTCCTTCAGTATAAATTGGTTCGTCAGTTGTGACTAGGGCCAACAAAATGCCAGAATTAGATTCCTCAACAGGTGATGTAGACATTACATGGTAATTCTAAGGCATTCTGTGTCTCTATTATGTTCTTTCACTCTTATCTTACAAGTCAAGATATGAGTCAAACTAATCTGTTCCACAAATAAGGATATTGAGTAGTTTTATGGCACCACTTGGAAATTTGACATTTTATAGAACGTCTGTCCATATGGCTTGCATATCCATATTTTTCATCTGCAAGGTCCTACCTAAGAAATCACTCTGAATTCGTTGTCTACATCGTGTTATAAGTAAAAAAAGGCTCTCCACCTTGTAGACAGAAGGTATTTCTGAAACTGTAGCTACTAGGATGTCATTGTACAGAAATGACAGGCTGTGTGACAAATGGGTTCATGGAGAAGTAACACTACTGGTTGACAAGCATGAACCGTCCATAACTGTGGCTCTCAAAATACCACTAGAAGCTGTTGTCGCCTGTGTCTCTATTGGTCATACTTTCATATTATGTTCTTTTTTTAACTGTCTTCAATATAGGATTTCGATTATGTTATTAGAGAGCCTACTTATTTTCATGCCACAAATCAGACGTTTACTACCATAGATGCATCCACTCGTTACCCTTCTATTTTGCCTTTTCTTGAGAGATTTACAGTAATCCTTAGACAGTGACTATTTTCTCATCATTCTGAGGGAAATTGTCTGTACTGGATGTCACCTGACTCATGTGCCATGGTGGAAGCTGGATTAGACTAATTGGTTCTCCTTCACCACTCTCTTGCAACTTCAACTTAATATTGCCTTCATAACTTACCCTATGTTGATGACTATATGAAAGCACTAACTGATTGTATTGTTCTGGTAGCTGTCATTACAATTACTAACATATTGACATCTAAATGCCAAAGGGTGTGGAAGGCTCAAAAATGAGCCTCAGATATTCTCTAACCCATGCTAAGCAAGTCAGACGTCAAATCCAGAATGAATCTTGGGTTAAATCCACTCCCATTATCACTTCCACTACTAGTTACAAGGTTAATTGGACAAGACTCCCGATGTGAATGAAAGTATACCTCTAATCGTATTTCAGTCTTGCAAACCAATGGTCAATACATTGCTTATTTACTAAGTATTCCTAATACTCTTGAAGAGTACTTTTCTCACTATAGCTACACTTCCACCCCACCCCTCCTCTCTTTTTTACATGAAGTCATCTGCTGAAAGAACATCAACTTCTATTTCAGCTGATCATCTGCATGAAATTGAGGGTAGAACTTTAGATTGTTCCAAATCAGTCTGGCAATACATCATTTAGACCAAATGGCATTCATTATGATATACTTTACCATCTTTCTCCTGCTCCACTTGACCTTCTTTCTGGCTTTTTAACCAGATTTAGTAAAATGACGATTTTCAGATGTAGACTGTTGGACCACTGTCATTCCCTTTTTAAGTTTTAAAGGATCACAAGATTCTGTCTAATTATTGACATGTTGCTTTGACTAGCTGTCTCTATAAAGTGTTGTAGAGGACGAATAATGTCATCGACCTTTTATCCAACACCCAGTGTGGTTTCAATAGACAGTGGTCCACGGTAGATTGACCACTGATTTAACTTGAAACATCAATCAGGAAAGCTTTCCTCTAAAGGAAGCATCCAGCTTCTGTCGTGTTTTATCTTGAGAAGGCTTATGATACCACATGAAAGTTTGGAATTCTACAGAACCTCTTATCACATTGGTTTCATTACCATTTACCCATTTTTATCCATAAGGCTTTAGCTTAAGGGTCATTTAGAGTTCGTGTAGGATCCATACTATCTTGAGCTGCCACACAGAACTCGGAGTACTTCAGAGCAGTGTCTTGAGTGTCACAGGTTTTAGCATTAAGCTCACTGTCATCACCAAACAAAATATACCTACAGTTGCAAACAG
>NW_013665828.1:10702-18194 GCF_000517525.1 Limulus polyphemus | reverse complement strand
AGACAGCTAGTTATCACCACCCACCGCCAACTCTTGGGCTACTCTTTAGCAACGAATAGTTCGATTGACCGTCACATTATAACGCCCCCACGGCTGAAAGGGCGAGCATGTTTGGTGTGACGGGGATTCGAACCCGCCGACCCACAGATTGCGAGTCGAGCGCCCTAACCATCTGGCCATGCCGAGCCTACTCCAGGCTAGAAGTATTGATATCTCTTTAATGAACACCTTTCGAACCATCCCATTGCTCACATATTTTTATATGATTCAAAATCAAGTAACTCTATGAGCTCAGCCATAATTTGCTTTTGTTCTGTAGTTGTTCTCAGTATCAAACCTCCAGATTCTGCGTTCACTCCTGAGTAATATTCCATATCACTTGTTCTGGAGCACATAAAAGCTAAGCAGCACATTCATTGCACGATCTATAGTGACTCACTTAACTCTTTGAAGGCAATAGAATTGCCTAACATGAATTCTCACTATGTTCTCTTAGATATTCAGAACACACTCGCCCACTTCTTTTTATTATCCATTTCAAGTCAATTTTATTTTATTCCTGGCCTAGTTATAATGCGAGAGAACAAGTACGCCGACACTGCGGCAAGATCAACCTTCAATGGCGATTTAACAGCCTTGCTTATTCTATATTTGTATTTCAAGCCTGTCATCAGGGCAAGACTTCATGCCAGTTGGAAGATGATTTGAGAGTGAGCAACGTTACAACAGGGTTTTCCAGATAAAGCCTATTATTGGAAATTGGCCTTCTACTATGCACCAGAATCACAGGAAGTAAGATGTTCTTACAGGGTTCCACATTAACTATAGCTTTCTCACTCATCATTTTCTTTTACTAGGGACTGATCTGGAAATGTATTAGTATTGTAATACTCAAGTCGAAATTTTCCACTTTTTATTTTCTTGCTGTTGCCATGATACTGAGTTCCGGCATAATTTTAGACCTATTTTGTATGATGATGCGTATGTAGCATTACACAGTGTCATTGGCAATTATGACACTATCCAGCTTGATCGGATTTTCAATTTTTTAAAAGACCATTAGCTTTTCCAACTAATTTTAACTTTTCCTATTTATGAATAAGAAGAAGAAAAAAAATATGTTTTACATATTTTTATCTTTTTTTCGTTTTTGTATTTATTTTTATCCTCATTCATTTTTATTGGTTGTTTTATAATAAAGTTAAAGAATCTAAATAATTAATATTGTTTGACGTTGACAGCCTAAGTTGTTTGCGCCAATAAACTTCAACCAACCTTTGAAATTTTGAGAATATCTGTATTAATGTTTATATTTTTGGATGCATTCTAGAGGATCAGTCATACATTTGCAGGCTCAGGAAGCTAAAAATTGGGCTTTGATACCCGTGATGAGAAGAACACAGATAGCCCATTGTGTAGCTTTGTGCTTAAAAACAGCTACCTCTACACTGATTGATATATCTTAATATTATTATAAACGGAGCTGCATGTTTAAAATATACAGGTATACTTTTTCCTGTTTTATTTGTCATCCATACAAATTTTGATAAGTTGTAAGATATAATTCACAATATATTAACAGTAGGTTAATATAAATATAAAAAGGCCATTTTGTCAAATGTACTTAGAAATTGTTTTCACATGTATATATCTATCAGATCCAGTAGTAGATAAAATATTATTTGGAATAATAACTAATTAAACGACTACATGGAATTCACACAATTCAAAGGAAAAGGTAAAATTACTTGTAATGTTAACGTACTACTAAACCTAAAATATGTTCTTTCGATGAAATTTTAAGAATTGTGTATTATTCATAAATTACTTATAAAAAAATTCATTAGGAGTAAAACGGCGTCAAACCAACCAATTACAACAAAAACCAAACAACACTACTCCTGTATACTGTAATAAATGTGAACATGCAATACCAATATTTATAGGAAGACAATTCTTACCTTTAATATTAATTATTCGTGTAAAACAGAATTAAAGAAATACTTATATTATTGATATACGATTTGTAAACATTATATAACAATGGTGATTAGTAATGTTACGAGAGTGGAATTAGGATGTTGAAGAGAATTACCAAAACAAAACAATAATTATCAGAACCACTTCCTAAAATAAATTAAAAACGTACCTGCTTGGTAAATTATTCATAAGCAAGTGAATTAGTATGGGCTGTTGTTTTAAGGCAGTAATATTGTTAATGACGAGCTTTAGTTCTGCTTTTGTGGTAGTCATGGCAGATCAATGTATTGATTTTAATCTTTAATGAATTTACTTATACAAATAATAAACATGAAACAAGAACAAATGGAGTTCCAGGCTGAGTATGAAATGTAATAACTGACGATGACCATTTTGAATGTATTAATAATTTCGTTTCAACATATCTATAAACAGAGGATAAATCATTGGACGTTTTTCTGTTATTGTGTTTAAATATCACCAAGTTAAAAACCAAAATTTTCAGTCTGTGTAAAGTATTATATTCTTATATCTATCCTCTATATCTTTATATCTATTCTCTGTATCTTTATATCTATTCTCTGTATCCTTATATCTATTCTCTATATCTTTATATCTATTCTCTGTATCTTTATATCTATTCTCTGTATCTTTATATCTATTCTCTGTATCCTTATATCTATTCTCTGTATCTTTATATCTATTCTCTATATCTTTATATCTATTCTCTATATCTTTATATCTATTCTCTATATCTTTATATCTATTCTCTGTATTCTTATAACTTATTCTTCTCTTTTCCTGTTAGTGATTATTTGATATTTTGTAATAATGTTAATACATTTAGCTAAAGACCAATTTCTTGATATTACATTAATACTCCCATTTTAGTTCAATTAGAACATAAACTATTTGTGATAGAAACTAGTATTACTTGCTTGTTTTTGTAAGAAAACATTGACTTGTTGTACCTCTGCGTGCATTACATTTAGGTGAACGACGTTAGCAGGAAGAATATGTGAAGAATATATAATTCTACTCTATTCTTGATATTTTTGGCATCACTTTAGTTTCAAGCTTGTATTTTATGAATGAATGAATAACTGGCAACTAGAAGTTTATTAAGAAAGCCAAGAGAACATTTCCCGCATATAATTCATTTTGACTCTTCATACGGATCAAATGCTTGAACACACCAATGCTCCAGTAACTTTCGAAAGCTTAATGAAATGTATTTTAATTGTAATACCATAGCATATCATATTTTTATAGTTTTGCGACAACGAGCCTTTGATACTTCCAGTGACGCTAGCGATGGACCGTAAAAATATTTAGTAGGGGTAATATTGAATTTGATCTAAAAATATTTTATGCAGTAACTAAGATCTTGAACATATCATTAATCCTAGGAGTGTTAGCAAATACAATACAACTTGAAACATTACAAAATTGGTCAGGGTCAAAGAAGATAAAAAACAAAGGATTTCTGGGTTTGCGTTAGTTCTGAAAATGGCGTTTTTTATGACATTGTTTGGCTTGTGCGTCCTTTTTATAAGATTTTATGGAAATCACACGCCTTCTGTAGGATTGTCAATTCTAATCAGACCTTCATTCACTGCTCTTATTTCAACTTCAGATTCTGCTTTCCCAATACCAGCAAGACTACGGACACTAGGCCCAGATTTAAATGACTCTGGCATTGGAGGTATGTTATACTCAAAATATTGAAAGGAAAATGTCATAGCTAGTTCCACATTCCCATTCAGAAGATTAGAGAGGCTGGATGTATGACTCTCCTGGTTCGGATATTGCCAATCTGTGAAAAAGTGGTTCCGAATGGCAAACTGTATGGTAAAAAAAATTAAGTATCCAGAAGAACCGGATTCAACAGTTACAACAATGCAGTGTTGGAGTAGCATTTAACACGGTGTCTGCTGACATGAGGTCCGCTGTCTTAACAGTACACGCTGTTTTAAATTCGTACTCTAACACTATACAGTTTTAACTGTTCAGTGGCCTTTGTATCAGCAGATACAGTTTAGATGGAACTTTCACACTATACTGTTGTAACTATCCAGTTGGCCGTACAGCAGCCAACACAATTTTAAATGGTAATCTCACACTATACTGTTATAACTGTCCGTCCACTGCTGCATATGAGTAATGAAACATGTGCATGAAGTGTTTGACTGACGACTTCCTAGAGATGACGTTTCCATGCGTAAATTTTCTTCAAGTCTTCACCTGAGTCCATCGAAAGTAGTCCGTCATCCAAGCTCTCCAAGAAAGTTGTCCATAAATGTTTGTTCGATTACACTTCATCTAATTTGCCTTTGAAACAACGTAAACAAGTAGACGAGGGCAAAGTTGATGAATTAGTTTTATCAAAATATGGAAGACTTGTGGAAATCATTCTGACCACAGAAAGGTGTCTTGGGTAGCATCTTGGGAATAAAAAAAAACAAGCTTTTTCCTGTACGGCAACATGTATGTCAACACTTTCCACAGTTTCGCCTCTGAAGAAGAAAGGTTTAGAAGCGATACTATGATGTTAAAAATTGAAAATTTGCGTACAAGTATTGTGATATGGTGTGGCAATGCAAACTATAGTTAAAAAAATGTATATCTCGAAAGTTAAGTTGATGCTGAGAATACTCATAATATATATATATATATATATATAAAGAGGATCGATAAGTCTGTAAGTGTGTTTGAAAGAATAAACATACCGAGCCAAAATGCTTTTCATCGTGACAGGCTGTGGAGGCACAAAAGTGAGAAAATATTCTATTTGTAACCTGTACAAGAAACCAGACCAGAGGAGGAACTTGCATAAAATAAAGAAACGTTGGGGTTCGTAAGACCTAAAGTGCTGAGTCAGGGATAAATCGTTTGAAAACTAGAGAAAGCGGCGTACCAGAGCTCTCGAATTACACGGAAACATCCAAAGATCAAAACCTTGAAGACAATCCCCCTGGATTTAGTGATGATAATTCCGATGAAGATTACCAAATATAACTGCTCTAGTGTACTGAGAAGGAAAATTGAAAAAACAAAATCCCGATAAACTGTGAAAATTGTTTAGGACATTAACAATTTGAGAAGAGGGCAGGAAATGATTCGTCATGTTGTGTATACTGTTTAATATTTTCGTTATTTATTGTAAACGCTTGACGCATTTGGCCCTTGTATATTATTTTTATGATGGCGCGTATATGTTAGTCAGAATGAAGTTATTATAAGAACGTGTCAGCAGTAGGCTGGATCAGTGAGTTTGTTTCAAAATACGGATGTGAATGTTCTGAGTTAGAAAATTAGTCAGAATTCAAAGTTTACAGATAGCATGAGAATGAAAATAGGTTTGATTGGGATTATAGTTAAATTAAATAAAGTGAAAATTTAGCAACAAACTGTATTATAAGAACTGGGAATTATTCTTATGCTTTCAACATGAGAACAAGCCTTCATTTTCAACAAGTCTGTGAAACTTCTGCCATACTTAATACATATAAATATACATGAGTAAATAAATATATATTCTAATGAACCTCTCATCTTTGAAATATACTTTTAAACGCTATTCGGTTTCTGATTTATTTATTTTTTACTTTGGTATCGGATTAATATTATTATTATTACTTTAAAGAGGTTAATTAATTCTATCTGTTATGAGGAACTCTATTACTGAAAGTAAAATACTATCTTAAAATAATTATTTCTTTATTTCAGACCAAGGGCTGTAAATATTGATTTTAATGCTGTTTTCAGGGCATTTAAGACACATACCCCCGAGGTACAGCGGTATGTCTGTGGACTTACAACACTAGAAACCAGGTTTCGATACCAATGGTGGACAGAGCACAGATAGCCCATTGTGTAGCTTTGTGCTTAATTACAAACTAACAAATAAAACATTTAAGAAATATAGTATACTCTTAATTATTTCTCTTTTTTCTTTTTTTTTTGTAGGAAACTGTCAATATCCTCACAAGTGGTCAGGCAGTTGGTTCCAGAAAGGAGTCCAGGATCCAATATTAATTTACAATGGTACTCTCTCCAGTAAAGGTGTCTGTAGGGAAATCAGCGGAGACAAATTTCTCATAGAGAGCAGGTCAGTAGATAATACTGAAATAAAACTTCGACCAATGTTATAACTTTATATCTGATGTCATGGTAATATATACTTTAGTAAAGTGTGATGTAACAAAAATAGAAATGTTTGTATATTATATCACTTAGAGTTCCATACATACATTAAACAGTATATTATATTACGTTTTGATACTCTAACATATAACATCGAAACAATATTTTATACTTGAAATGCCTGTTATTTGACCTCAGGTGTCATTTAACAATTAAATGTAATAAGAAACACTATGTATCGTTTGCTGAAGAAACAGCTTTGGCTGTGATGACGACGGGGGCAGCGTGTTTCAGTGGCTTCGAACTTTGCACTCGTTGTCAAATGGTTGCGAGTTCAACGCTGTTCCTAATGATGTTGTTGCGTACTTGAGCAAAACACCTTTAGTCCAGTCTATACAGCTGTTAAATGGGGGGTTAAACAACGATGGATTGGTAATCCGTTCAGGGGGAATGTGTCACTATTCTCATCCTCTTGTGCCAACTATGCCAGAGTTCAGGATTTGCTCTCATATGCCGTCTCGGCGTACGAAGGATTTAACTGATTAATGATAACGATAAAACTGAAAAGTTCTATACCTAATTGCTTTTTGATGCGAATTCTAAATATATCTCTCTGTTTACTAATAGCTTATCTCCGTCCCAGAAAAAAATAAGCTATTTTAATTAAGGTTCAAGTCAGTTATTTAAAGAGATTTAAATATCTCGTATGCTGATGCAATTTTTTATGAAACAAAGATAATGAATATACAGGTTATCCAAAAAGTCTGAAACCACAGGTGATTTATAGTTGTTGTTTTTTTTTCATTTCAGATAAATAACTGATTATAGCGTTGTCAAAACATGAGAAGGTCGAGTTAATACTCTATTAATCCAAACTTGTTCAGAATAACAAGGACAGCATGTGTAACACATTCTGTAAACTTTTTTGAAGTGCTTATGATTCCATACTTTTCGGATACCCTCTATTTTAACTTTAAATGTTATTTTTAATTCACGAGTCCAGATATCTCCAAACAGTGAGTCCTGTTTGTTTTACTCGTGTTAAAGTAATAGCCGTGCAATAAATTCACAAATACGTGTTCCAAGAACAGTTTGATGCGTGATAGTTGCTCTTCATTAAACAAAGCTTTTATACCGACGTATTTCTCGTACTGAAATTGCCATGTTCTTGCTATTTGTTAACCAAATTCTACTTTTTATAATATGTCTTGTTAGCAAAGTTTAAGTTGTTCTTTTAATGCAAAACCAAATGAACAAGGGCCCGTCATGGCCAGGTGATTTGACTCGCAATCTGAGGTTCGCGGGTTCGAATCCCCGTCCCACCAAGCATGCTCGCCCTTTCAGCCGTGGGGGCGTTATAACGTGA
>NW_013665828.1:0-9734 GCF_000517525.1 Limulus polyphemus | reverse complement strand
CGTGACGGTCAATCCCACTATTCGTTGGTAAAAGAGTAGCCCAAGAGTTGGCGGTGGGTGGTGATGACTAGCTGCCTTCACTCTAGTCTTTCACTGCTAAATTAGGGACGGCTAGCGCAGATAGCCCTCGTGTAGCTTTGACCGGAATTCGAAAAAACAAACCAAATGAACAAATTGGAAATATTTTACCATTTAGCATTGTTTAATTATCTATTGAAACATTACTGCTTAAACATTAAACAGAACCATGCGTTATTCAACATAATAAAAAAAAATTTTAATTTGCTGATAACTCCCAGAATTACTGATTACCTAAATTATAAATATTACAGTTGAGCATGGCTATTTATATAATTAGCTTGTTATATATTCACGTGCTAAGTTTGAAAAACAACAACTGTATATTACTTTGTGGAGTGCATGGAACGTATTATGCTTATATGTTTTGATTAGTACGTTACAACTACAATTTATGATTTCTTGTTTCGATACTAGTTGCTTATACTTATAAGTTATTTTGTGATTCTAATTTGCACTTTACCCATCAGGGACTTTAGACTAATTTGTCTCCGACCTTATTCCTTGTTTCTAAGTTTCCCAAAACTGAAATGACATGTTCTATGATAATATTCAGTTGAATTATTCAGATTTCAATCCCTTGCCCTTATAACTATGTCTTATTATGGAACACAATGCACAGAAGTTACTGAGATTAAAAAGAAGAAAAAACACACGATCGTATCAAATTAGACAAACGTTTACATAAGAAAGTCACTAAAGCAGTCACGATCAGTATTCACTTCTAACAATAATTACTTATGCTTAGAAACACACATAAGTTAATCTGACCTTGCAGGAACTGCGAGAATTTGAAGAAACAATTCAAATTTTAACACAGCCTTTAAGAATTTATTAAAATATAGACGTACACTGTTATTTATGTTTAGAAAAACTTCTCGTCACAGGTATAAAGTACATGTATTTGTTCTGCATACGCTCAAAAGTAATATTCAGTTTGACTGTGTATGCATGATTTCATAAGATCAGCCTAGTTTTTTTGCACTATAAAAAAATGCAGTAAATACACAATTTCTAATGATTTCAATTCAAATTTCGTTACAAGATTTCAAGAAAATAGCAGTGAAACTCATATGTATTTTAATACATTATTTGAAATATTTAAAAAAACAAATGGGTCAGATATATAATAATCTACAGAACAACAATGTGCAGTCATCTTCCAGAATATGAACAGCATAGAGATTATGCCAGAATTTGATTACATAATAAACTGTTTTATTAAATCAAACTTTTTCGGTTAATATTATTTTATTTCCAATTTAACAAATGAACATAACATGAAATTTATGTATTAAAATAAAGCATATAACATATTAACCTTTTTCAGTTAATACTATTTTATTTCCAATTTAAAACTACTAGCAAATTAATATAAAATGAAACTAATATATTAAAATAAAGTCAAGAGTGTCGTTACTTTAATAGGGCCATTATGCAATAACTTAAATTTGTTGAAATTCAAATTAAGTACATTGTCTGCAAGAGCATGCTATGTTTTCACAGGTTTCTCAGTTTTCCTTGTACGTTGGGCCCCCTGGTGGGTCAGCGGTGAGTTTACGGAATTACAATGCTAAATTGCAGGGTTCGATTCCCCACTGAGGACAAGGCGCAGACAACCCATTGTGTAGCTTTGCGCTAACACAAAGACATAATACGAACTGTAAGATGGATGCAACAGTTGAACATATATGATCTAACTTTTGCGTAGGTATGCTACGTGGTGAAAATATAAAACGTTTTAGTCAAGCTACGTGGAACGCAACCCGCTGTGGCGATTATAATTATAATATCACAGATCAGTTTTTAAGTAATTACACAACAGTGGATTATTTTCTATTGTTTTCAATTTGATTTTGATTGTGAGTTCAAACTTTTTTCGATCACATTTTTGTACTTACACAAAATATACAAGTTGCTTTAACGTGCGTTTGAAGCGCCCCAGTGGCTCAGTGGTAAGTCTGAGAGTTTATAGCGCTAAAAATCGGGTTTCGATACCCGTGGTGGGCAGAGCACAGATAGCTCATTGTTTAGTTATTTGCTTAAGAATAAACAAACAAATCCAAAACAACCATTTAAGACAACTTACATTTTTTATTAATAAAATATTGTATCTGAAATATCCTGGTGTGATGTAGGTTGACTATCCTGAGCAAGAATGCATTTTGAAGTAATTTTACTGATTCAGATATCGCATTCTCTTGAGTCATACCCCGTCATTACACTCTGATATTCTTGAACTGAACTAAAGCTAAAGATGAATAGATTCCCCATAGCAAAGAACGATCTTAATTAGCGACATTCAAACTGCAATGAACAAGAACTGCTGAAGTTCACTAATCTAACGGAACCCAAAAACTAATCCAGCCGAATAAGCAAGACAAACTGGAGTTTTGACGCTAGTCATCTAGAAGGGTATGTTCTAAGGCATTGACGTTGGTTTCACACATACTCTGCTACCCATTGCATCATTTTTCGGTGAAAACATTTCGTGGAAACTTTCACATTAGGGGCTTTCCGAAGCGTGACAGCAATCAAGCTCGAAGAACTCACGCTTAAAAAAGTCTATTCAGAATGGCTGTGAAATTACTCAAACTCCACTGGAAGTCATTGCTGTGAAGAGAAGTTGATATGTTGAAAAACTAGGACCTTTTGACCTCAGCACTTATGTTCGTTTTAGAGCTTCGTACAGTACAAAATTAATTACAATTTCTTATTTTTTTGTATTATTTGTATTATGATAATGTGAATACCCACTAGCTTACCTTAAGTCTAAAATCTGTCAGAACACGCCATTGATATCAATCTAGGATTGGAATTTCGTTTGCACACAGCTTGGTTTGATTAGTATTTCCAGATGTGCTTTGTCACACTTTCTTAACTTAGTAAATGAAAATGCACAACGGCATGACTCTAACCCAGGTTTAATTAAATTCTGAAAAGTTGATGTATAGTTGTTCATTTTGACCTGTTTTAACGTACCAGCTTGTGTCTGCAAGAATTCAGATGATTAAAGTTAGGTGTGCATTGGAATTGAACTTATTCTAGTCGATGTGTCAGCCCTAAAATATCCATGGATTAAAATCATTTGAAACGGTATATCTGTAATTTTGATAATTACAGACTTTCAAACGGTATTAAAACTGTACTTCTTATGAGTCATTTCATCCAGCTATGTTTACCTCTGATTATTAAATAAGTAAAGAGATAGCTTTAGGAAAACCACAAAGGCACATAAAATTAAAATATCTAAAGAAATATAATGTTGCATTGCGTTATTTTTTTTTATGGATGCACTTAGTCTTCCAACATCAATATCATATCGTATTTATATTTGTTAATTCGGATTATTATCTAAACGTGCAAATAATACAAACTTTCTTATTCATTTTAGTTATTTCTTCTACAATTAGGCCTGGCATGGCCTGGTGGTTAGCGCAGATAGCCTTCGTGTAGCTTATTGCGAAATTCAAAACAAAACAAATCTTCTACAGTTATTACTCTACTGCCAAATTATGTTATTTTATCATATTAGAAATCACTCAGTTTAATGACTTGCAAAACGTTTTAAGTCTGGCACACCATGTTTTGTCTTTAATACCGTACTTTTTGATGCTTTAAAAAAAAGCTTTATCTTATAAATTTCATATGTGGTGTTTCATACAAATTGTTGACAGGGCATTTGCTGTTTGATATTAATTTCATGATAGGATTAAGTTGTTATTTCTTGTTTCGGTATTGTGTTAAATATAATGTTAGATATTGGTGTATGAATTATGCATAGTAACCCAATGTATTATGTTACAGAGACACTGCATTTTTTTTGCTGAAACATATATACTTCAGTTAAAATGTTGTCATGATTTATAATTGGGTATAGCCAGTAGACCACGTCTAGCCACGCTGTTATAAGGATGGTGTTAAAGCCTAAAACTGTAATATATTAATAATAAATTTATTTTATTTTGCTTACAAATATTTCTTAATGGTATCAGGGTGCTATGAATTAATGTTCGAAAAAAAGATGCATTTGAAATGATGTTTCAAAACTGAACTTCTTCACTGTCCATTATTGAGCATTACTGTTTCATAGTGTTTACATAATCTTTATACAAAGTATCATAATAAATGGGTATGAGGTGAGACACTTCCTAAGAAAAATTAAAACTGTGATGTTGTTGTTTGTTAGGCACAAAGCAACACAAAGGGCTATCTGTGCTCTGCCCACCACGGGTATCGAAACGCGGTTTCTAGCAGTATAAGTCCTCAGACATACCACTGTGCCACTGGGGAGAAAACTGTGATGAATGCAATATTTAACTGTATTTTATAGTTCTACTAAACAATAATAATTACTTATAATTACTTACTTTTACTTATTTTACAATAAGTAAAAATATTTGTTGTTGTTTTTGCAAACGGCAAGTAAATCTTATTTAAAATCTTTTCAGAGGAGTTCACACAGATACCGTTTCTGTTATCACTTTAACCATAAATTAATATCTATAAAATGCAGGGATAGGTTATATATATGTACCATTTCTGTTGTCATTTTAATCGTAAGTAATTTCTGCAAAATGTAGAGATATGTTATATATGTAAGTTCAGTTTCTGCTGTCAACTTAATCATAAGTAAAATGCAGGAACGGCTCGTTACAGATCCATTAGTATTAAGATATCAATAATTCATTATATACATCTGCCGTAAAGTTGAGAGAAAAATACTCTTCATATTCTGGCCAGCTTCTCTCATTTTACAACTGAAAATCCTTCTGTGTGTTTCTTTCAATTGTTTACATCTCAAATAATTATATTTGGTAACCTGCTAACTTGATTTCAACCAATAATTTAATTGGTTACCTGCTAACGTAATTTCGACCAATAATCTTAGTTGGTTACCTGCTAACGTAACTTCGACCAATGAATTTATTTAGTAACTTGCTTATGTGATTTCGATCAATAATTTTATTTGGTAACCTGCTAATGTGATTTCGATCAATAATTTTATTTGGTAACCTGCTAATGTGATTTCGACCAATAATTTTATTTGTTAACTTGCTAATGTGATTTCGTCCAATAATTTTATTTAGTAACCTGCTAATGTAATTTCGATGAAATTATATACCTGTCATCCTGAAAATATTTATATATTTTTGACTAAATTATCATTCATCTTCTTACAGAACAGTTTGCGATTCCACTTAATATCGCGAAAGAATTTAAGCTACCTAATACTAACTTCAAATCATCACGTAAACTAACTAGTAATACTTAAGAAAAACGTATAAATTAGTTTGACTTTGTTTTGTTTTTCGCTATTTCACTCATAATGACTGCATCAAACCAGAAGACCAAAGTTAACAATAACATCATAAAATCGTTTTGTCTTTTTCTAATCGATATATTAATAACATATCAATATGATATTACTAAAACGATTTTAAGTTTGAATCTTAAAAAGAAGCAACGTTTCTTTTGAGCCATATAACCATTTTATAAAAGTTACTTTTCTGCCCATTGTAGCAACAATGTCACGATCCCAATCAGTGATTTAATTCAATATCGTGATCAGCTTTACAGTGTAGATATTTTTAAGAAATTAAATATGCGAGGTTTCAGCTTATCGGATAACCCATTCTTATAGGTTGTAACGTTACAGATTTAACTCCTTAAAGAAATTTCCTCCGTAAAGACGATCACGATATTGAATTAAATCATAGTACTGTGTTTTAGCGTTTATTAAAGACGTTGGACTCGGTTACGTAGATTCGTGGTCTGAAGTTTTGTTTAAAGGGTGTAAAGGCGTGGTTTCTACTTAAATAATTATACGTACGCAAATAAGTAGATCCTGTTTTGATTGGAATAAGTCTCGAATGAAACTTACGTCATCGAAAGAGGACAAGACAATGTTCACAATTAGCCAAAGCGATTTTATTTAGTGAACAAAAATATAAAATGAAAAAGAAAATGAAATTAACGGTATTAAATAAAACAGAAACTTTAATTTATAGTTTATGTGGAAGTACATGGTCGAAACGCTATTTATAACAATTATATATATATAAAACATCTAGTATAGCGCCAGTAAAATAAAGATTTGTTAAAAAATAAAACTATTATCAGTATTATTATGATTTAATGTCACACAGACTAAGGCGTTACATACTACAGTAACTTTGAACTTAAACACACTTATTAAATGTAAGAGGATTAAACAATGGTGTACTTTTCAAAGTCGGTTTTCTGCTCGACTAGAACTAAGAGATGATATCAAGAAAGCCTATCTCAAACCAAAACCCAGCAAGCAGTGTCACCTCTGTGTATCAGCCAATCACAATCAGGCAAGAAGTTTACAATACATCTACCTTCCCATCTGACTGTCAAGTCGATAAGCCAACAAAGCCAAACATTAGTAAAGAAAGAAACTGTCCAAATTGGCATCAACCAGAGAAGTGACAACTTCTATTATAGTGTTATGTATTGGATAAGTTCTTAGTTTTGAACATCAAAATCAATTTAAATCTAAATTTTAAGAAGGTGTAGTTTTATGATATAAACATACTATAGCGTTTTTGTTGTTGTTTTGTGTGTGTGTGTGTGTGTTTTTACAATAACCGCTTTTGCGTTAGCAGTATATTACATTATATTTTAATTTGCATTTTGGACTATAACACAAAATATAGTGCAGTGAAGTGTTATGAAGAGTATAAGCTATAAAATATTGTTATGTATTTACCTATGTAACACAGAAGACACCAGAAATTGTTTTTGTAGACATAAATTTACTATAAAGTAAAGGTTTACTTTTGTCAAATATCAATAACAAACACTTTTATACAAATTTAGAAATATACAACATTCGATGGTAATGAAGGGATATTTTCAATTTATGTTTATGAATATTGTATACTGAATAAAATGTTGATAATTATTTATATTTGGATAATAGTGAGATATGTGTAAAAATTTAGGGAAAAATAAATTCTAAATCTCACATTTTTTCTTATTTCATGGATAAACGATATCTGTAAGTTTGAAGCCTAATATTTATAGCTTTTTTCGTATTAAACTATTATTTGTGAGAGTAATCCATCGGCCAGTGGCACAGCGGTATGGCACAACGCAAGAATCCGGGTTTCGATATCCGTGGTGGGCAAAGCACAGATAGCCCTTTGTGTTGCTTTGTGCTTAACTTCAAACAAAGTACGCCTTTGTATACAAGAACTCCAAGTGGTTACGTCTTATCACGACTAAGGTATCTTGTATAGAACATGTCTTATTGGTATAGGTGTACCTCGAAGAGAAAAAAAAATTAAAAAGTTGTAAAAAAGAAATTTGTCGGTATGTGACGTCTTTGTTGTTTGAATCTGACAATCAGGATAAAGCGATTCTGATGATGTAGTTGTTTGGCAGGTGCAATTCATCACTGCCAAACGAAATTCAATGTACTCTACGGACTAATTATGTCTCTCACCTTTCTTCAGCCAGTCACAGTCTACTACAGTTCTCCATTTATCTTCCTACCCTAGGTAGAAACTTATGGTTGCCATAAGACAATAGTGAACCCGAATGCTCTGGGTAACTGTATGAGGCTAGCCTTACATGTTATGGAACAATGGTGCCAAGCCAATCATTCAACTATAGTGTTCATGTTTTCCTTGTTTTATTAGTTTGATTTTCATATTCATAGACATGTATATGAATAAATATATATATATATATATATATACATACATGGAGAATCTGGGACATGTATATTATTTTGTGTTATCTAGGAGTTGTATTGTCTAGATCATGCAGCACCACATATATATATATATCTGTATCTAGTACTTTGATTATAACAAAATGGACTGTCCTCGTGGACAATATACTTCAACCATTGCGTGTGTGTGTGTGAACCTTTTAGTCGTGTCCTCAGTTTCCTGAGAGTCTGGAAAATAAGCAAGGCCATGTGCTAACACTGTGCATTGAAAACAGCGTACATGTTTAATTGTCTATCGAGCTGTTTTTGGAATCATTTCCTATGTACAAGTTGAAGAGATCCTTATTAGAAAAACGTGGTCTTTTAATGACATTGGAACTTTTATGCTCAAAATGCCAATAATGATAGAAAACGCTCGATCTTCGAATAACAAAAATAGTTTGGAATAAATCAAATAATATGTAATGTTAAAAATGTTTGTTTTATGGTAACATAAATGTTTTACTGTAAGATACTCAGGTTCTTATTTTGTACTATTTCTCTTTTGGTTTATCGTTTTATATACATATATACATACCTAGACTATATATGTGCGCCATAAACATATATATTTTGATAAGATAAATTTTATATTGATTACCCTAATCATATCTTATGGACAAGTGTGTCTTTTGTTGGTTATCATAGTCGTATGATAAACCAAGCTTTATTGACCATCTTAGTCTTTTCATGTGATAGGACATGTCTCTTGCTGACTGTTCCAGCCATCTTTTAAGATAAGGCGTGTTTCTTATTTAGTTTGCTATATATATATAAGATTATGTCTTTTATGGTTTCATTCGTCATATGTTATCATAAGACATAGTTCTTGTCGTTTAGGTGACGGATACGCATCCAGAAATGTTAGGGTCCCTATAGTTTGTGACACAGTTCACTTATTACCCTGGTTTTTCAGACACTGTCAGTAATTTAATGTTGTTCACACATATTTCATCAATTTTTATCTTTATTTTATCACATTCAAATGCTAGTTATTTAAAGTTAAAAGTTGACTCCTTTCCTTGTCTTCGTAAGAAGCGACACAAAATGGCTGTGATTTCTTGGGGCAGTCCGATGGGAATGTGAAGACATCTTTCTGGACGGACGGATACCAGTCCATCACAGGTGAATAATCCCCAACTATAAGCTGGTACCCATTTTACAGCTTTGTAAACAAACAAATTTTGGGTAAATTGCTTTAGCCCAAGGAAACAATGGTTAGTGCAAATAAGCTTCGAATCGGCAACCTTTCGCTTACGAGTATGAAGCATTAACTACAAACCCATATTGCCCTGTTAGCTACTTACTAACCGAAATTAAATTAAATATAAAGACAAGAATATTAAGTGCAATATTAATTTTCACTCAGAACTTCAAAATAAAATGTGTCGATGTCATCGAGCACTACACATGTATCAGACTAAACATAAGAGAGATATATTTATGTGGTGACTGGAAAGTTTAAATTTTCCTTAATTTGTTTCTCTAAAAAGGAATTTTGAATTTTGAAAATCAAAAACAAATTTATGTGGTTTACTATCTTGTGAACTTAATGCTTATTCATTGAAAAAGTTGCTTTGCAAACAATAGAAAATAAATAATAAGCTTATCTTTTTGAAACACATTTTTATGCAAAATTTGGGGCACTTCAGTTACAAAATTTTCGTTAACTTTAAACAAAAAACTTGCTTTCTTTAACTACAGTTAACCTTTAACATTACTTACTAAAGAATATAATGAAATTCTGACACCTCTGAAAGTTAAGTTTTCATATAATAATAAAAATAAACTTAACACAACAATTTAATCATGGAACTTAGTTGATCATTGGACAAGTAATAGTCTTACTTAGTGGCTTATTGGGCAGTTGGTAGTCTTACTTAGTTGTTCATTGGACAAATAGTAGTATTAC
>NW_013665827.1:836469-839826 GCF_000517525.1 Limulus polyphemus | reverse complement strand
CAATATATTTCATAATTAAAGTTAGTTTTTTACATAGCTTTGTAACGTCTGTGAGATGTGTGTTTAGAAATCAGAAAATGTTAAACGCAATTTTCCACCAGCTGGGATCTAAAGTTTATTGGTTGTAAGATTAACGTTAATTATCAGCTTGGGAAAAGCCTCAAATAAGAAAATGTGCTATAGGAATATATCTTAGGCTTCTATCGTGTTTAGGATTATCACATGTATTCCAAATTTATTCTTTGTTTCGATTATGTGCAAAATTTCACATAAAACGTGGGCAAGAAACCATAAGCTGATCTTGTTTCAAAATCCCCTCTACCTTAGTGCAGAGTGTGTTTTTACGGCAATGGGGTTTGCGAATCATGAATTCTTGGATTCATAGTCTGAGCATACTAACTGCAAGCCTAAATCTAGCCCGATTAGACAACCGTTTTGAAAAATCCACCTTAACACGTCATCAATTTGAAACCAGTCACAGGATTATTTGTGGGAAAAATGTCCCTCTTACACCAACCAAAACATAAAACAGAACGAAATATTCTTGAAATCATTTAAATTATGAAAAAATGTGTTTTATTTTTAAACTGTGATAATGGCCCATGTAACATTAACAGAATATGGAAAATCGAAATGGTGTTTTTAAGTGTTTTACACTCACAAAAAAAAGACCTATCATTCTATAGATATCTGAAGAACTTGTAGAATATCTATAGAATGATAGGTTTCTTTTTTGTGAGTGTAAAACACTTAAAAACACCATTTCGATTTTCGATACCTCACTACTATAAAGGCTTGGTTTGGTCTGAAGTTTCATTCGGTGGTCGTGTCCAGGGTCACTGATGAGGAGTGGAATTCTTCGAAACTAGTCTGGCTCACAGACACATCCCCAATGAAAGAATAGACTATTTCAAACTTTTACTTGTTGTTAAACAAATGTTTAAACAACTCTGTTCAAGAACATGGAAAAGTTTATTCACCCAGCTTCCCGTCCCTCTGACCTTCCTTTAGGTAATAACTCTGTTACAATTTATTGTCGTCACATGATAACACCCCGTTGTTACACCCTGTTACCCACAGCCCCTAGACACATTTTTGTTCTGTATGTAAACCTGTTTGTTTGGATTTATATCATAACTGAAGAAAACAGACTGTCCAAACATGTAGTATGTATCAAAATATTTCATCGTTGTGTCTTTTATATGCGTAATATGCTTCCCTACACACACAGAAAAAAAACTACACAAATGTAATTGGATATATAAGATGTTAACATAGTTCGTGAACAACTTTCTGTATTTTTAAGAATATTTTAACAAATCATCCACCACACCAGCGCTGTATATCCCTACTTTATTTATTTTTTGATGATTAGCTAGTTTGTTAGTTTCAGGATTTCGTGCGAAGCTACACAAGGACTATGCGTGCATAGCTGTTCCTAATTTTCAACTTACAGACTTCAGAGAAGACAGCTAATTAGCACCACCCACCTCTGATTGAATAATGGGATTTGGCCGTCATTCTTACAGCACACTCACAGAACCACAGTGCAGAGCACGTTTTTTACGACAATGGGGTTTGCGAACCATGAATCCTTGGATTCACAGACTGAACATACTAACCGCTAGCCTAATTTAGCCCGATTAGACATCCGTTTTAACATCATTTTTGTGACAACGTTTATCTGTATTTATAACTAATTATATCCAAGTTTCTTTCTTTTAAAATTATCCGTTGACTTAGCACAAGCCATATATTTTAAAGATTCTGTTAAGAATCCAAATTGTATTATGAAATGAGTATTTTTTGTTTCTTTTTGGTATCCATTTAATGTGTTCTTCCAAGCTGACATCATTTTAGATAATTACCATACTTCTACTTTTAGAAAAAAAAATATTTGGAAAGATTGATTTGGTTTGTTTTAAATTTCGGGCAAAGCTACACGAGGGCTATCTGCACTAGCCATCCCAAATTTAGCAGTGATAGACTAGAGGGAAGGCAGCCAGTCAGTACCACCCACCGCCAACTCTTGGGCTACTATATATAAAAGAATAGTGGGATTGACCGTCAAATTATAACGCCCAAACGACTGAAAGGTCGAGCATGTTCGGTGACGGAGATTTTGAACAGATGAAGTTAATTGAGTAACCCTTTTTTATATAACGAAACAAGCCGTACAGTTTAACATTACAAACATCAGAATTTATTACTGCAGGATGTAGAAGTACGCCTAAGTTTATGGTGGGTAAAAGAAAAACAGAAACTTTTAAAATATTTAATCGCTTTATTGGATAAGTATTTCACAAGTTACTCTACCGTTTAATCAAAGTATCACATGATTATTCAAGTAAAAATATTATCTTAATTTGCCGAAATCTAGGCTTCTGATAATACACAAGTATTCAATCGAACTATTCAGTTACACTAAAATAAAAACAAAATTATTCTTACCTTTCACCTGATCAATCCATATGTCAATATTTTCAACAAACACGATAAGCATTATACATTATTCTTCAGTAAGTTATTGAAATTATTTCCCCTTCGCTTTTCGAATCTATAAAAGTAACATTGTAAAACACATCTACCCCACTGAGTCAGGAGGTAGTTAGATTTTTCTGGAAGATAAGTTGGCACAAAACTTGATTATTCTGAACCTAATTAAATATCCACTTTTAGAGATTACACTGACTCTGGAAAATACTGTTGCGTCAGCGAGGTCACGTGACTAGTGTCACGCCACGTTCTAGAACTATCCCGTTCCTTCGGGAGTGCTCTAGCATTTACTAGATTGGGGAGTGGTCTGATATATATAAGATGGTCACGGCGTGACGTGACAATGTGTGTGTAGACAGTGAGTAATTGCTTTGCAGTCAGAGAGTATTATTGAAGTTGAGCACGTTCGTTGTTATAGCGTTTGTTTTAGCGCGATTGTTGAAATTAAGTGTATCGTAAAGTTATATTCGGAAAGAATAAGTCAGTTTTATTAAGTAAGGACTTGTGTCGCTAAAGTTTCGTCGGAACGAATTTACGGGAAATCAAATAACAAACGGAGACGTAACAATACCTACCACAGTCAGAAACACAGCCATGCTAGGCTAGTAAAATACTTGAATCAAACTATGAAACAATTAAAGTAAAAATACGATTAAGGGGAAGAAAGATATTCACTCCCCTTCCCTCATTGTTTTATTCGAATTGCTTCTTTACTTTAATAGATGAATGTGGGAAGGTTCGTTCTGACATATCGGTTAATAAAAACCTTTTATAGATGAATGTGGGAAGGTTCGTTCTGACATATCGGTTAATAAAAACCTTTTATAGATGAATGTGGGAAGTTTCATTCTGATATATCAG
>NW_013665827.1:789850-835652 GCF_000517525.1 Limulus polyphemus | reverse complement strand
GAATGTGGGAATGTTCGTTCTGACATATCGGTTAATAAAAATCTTTAATAGATGAATGTGGGAAGGCTCGTTCTGACATACCGTTTAATAAAAACCTTTTAATAGATGAATGTGGGAAGGTTCGTTCTGACATATCGGTTGATAAAAAAACCTTTTTATTTTCATCACTAAACAGATTTATTTTCCATTCTTATTAATGATTTATATAAGTGGGACCAAAAACCAAAATTATTACTTTTCTATTTTATTCTTTGATGTCTGATGAAAGTATAACACAAGCCTAAGATCATTTGGTAAGTTACCACCTATAAAATGAAATTTTAGCTTCAAAAATATATTTTTCTCTCCAAGTTATCAGGTTCTGTGATAATTACAGTAATGTCACACAAACTACTGATCAATAGATCCCATTACGCCGGCATAAGGCAGCTTTATATACCACGATAAAATTAAAGTTGACCAAATAATATAAAAAAAGTTTTAACCCTTGTCTTTAACAAAATTTGAACAATGAGAAAAGATGTCATATATATAATGAAGGTATATTGTATATTGAAGCTGAATATTCCATGTAAATAAAAACTGCACAAAAATAATGCCTAAAATTGTTTTCATGCAAATAGATATTAATGGTAAAGTACTGCTTAGCAAATCATACTCCAAACAATTGAAAGTAACAATCCTAATAACAGTGACAAAAATCACACTAGATAACACTTTACAACATTGCCCAGATAACAGGTAGTTGACACACCAGTGTTCTTTTTGATCATCTGCTCAACATTGGCTAAACGACTATAGCCAACGATATTCCAATTTTTAATTATATAGTTTGTTAAACATTTATGGGATGCTATCATTTGATGAAATGTAAATACAATATTACTCAGCATTTATTTGTGTATGTGTGTGTGTGTGTGTTGAATTTCGCACAAAGCTACTCGAGAGTTAGACTGAATAATGTGATTTGACCATAACATTTATAACGTACCCACGGCCCCAGAGCGCCCTAATACTTTGTGATATCGAATGCACGGATTTAAACCCAGCTCCAAAATCACAAGACTAACACACTCTCTCTCTCTGAATATAAGATGTCAAGTCATCATGATCTTAAACTGTCGTATCCCAGCCCATCTGGTAGGGAACGAAAGGCCTCGTTGTCACTGGATATAACACATATAGTGTGGTTGACATATTTTAAAATGTTTTCTTTACTTTCACTCATAAGTTTTTATAATTAAACCTATACATTATTCACTACTAAGAAGACCTGGGACCTTCTAATCCATCTGTTAATGTAGCGTAACAAAACTTACTGAAACATTATCATTTTGTAGCAAAACAAATTCGTTAATTTAAAATCTTTTGACAGGGGCGTTGGAGTGGCTCAAAACAGTGACTCAAACTATAAACTTTAACTTAGAAGTGTTAATAATCGCATTCTTGATAACATACTAGAACAGTTAGGAAGTTTAAATTCATGACCTCATTATTCCTCACGTTTTAAACTGCAACAATAATTTTTCTAACTCCTGTTTGTTTTTTATTTATACGCGTGTGTTATTTGATAAGACGACAATTTTGAGCAAAAATCAGAAAAGTAAAAATAAAGTTTTCCATAAATTCTGCATTCATTGAGCTACTCTTTTTATCGTATCTAATATTAAGTAAAATAAGATAAAGGAAATATGCGTAAAGGGGTGTAGATCTACGGGTGCTAAGAGTTGTGTGAATAAAACGTATTTTATTCTTCTTATTATTATCATTATTTTAATTAGGCCTTTAATTTCTTCGAGCGACGTTACCAACAAACCGATCATAACCCAAGTTGGGCCGACATTGGCCTACCATCTGGGAACCATTTTACATACCACGTCACCTTCTTTACCACAACTTTTCAGCAGAATTAGAGTGACTTTTATCACTATTATTAGACCTGTTTGTTTCTTTCACTTCGCCGGCCTTTGGCGTTTAAAACATTAAAAATAGAAAAACAAAAACGTTTAAGTACAATTCAAAGTACAAATAAAAGGTGTACATCATCTAACCTAATATATGTTCAAAATATAACATACATTTTTCAGTTTATGAAGAGTAGCAGAAAACATTTATATGATTTCTTAGTCTCAGTGTTCCATGGCATAAGAAAGTAGCGGTGATTATGGTGCTCGATTCATAACCAGCGGGTTGCGAATTCGAATTCCATCACCGAACAAGCTCGCCCTTTCAGCCGTAGAGGCGTTATAAAGTTACAGTCAAACCCACTTTTCGTTGGTAAAGAATAGCTCATTAGTTAGCGGTGCTACCATGCTACTGTACTCCAGAAACGTTGTATGAACTACAACAAAACAACGAATAGAATCTCTACATTCTTAATAATATTGAATTTAATTGTCGAAATACTTGCGCTGTTGAGGTGCTTTGATAATTATAAGGAAAATTTCGATGACACAGATATAAATGCTGTAGAAGATAAGATACATGAACAATTGAAATGTATTTTCTTACACATCTACGGTATAAATGTAATCCTTATATGGTAATGTATATGATAGTTTCTTGTAGATAATTATCTCACATTGGCTAATCACACAGGATAACAACCATCTCATTTCTTACCCAGGAATTAAAACTTTCCTGGTGGTTTCAAGTTTGTTTCCAGGTTCTCATCATCGTGAATAAACTAATACTTTCAGAAAAAAGAAAAAAAATCTTAATATAGTTATTTAAAAGATAATTGAATTGGTCATAAAATAACTGATTATGAAACATCCAAGAACATTCAGTACTCATCAACTAACTGCATCAACAAGTACTATTAACACAGAAACTGGAATTAACTGAAATAGTTTTCACCTTTTTTTTTAAGTTTCACCCATCAGTTAAGCTTATGCCAGTGTTGTACAGTTTTATTACACTAAAGAGTTTAAATGTACACATTTATAAAACGCAGGGTTTCCTAGAATTTACAGAAATATTAAAATTATTGAAGCATTGTAACGTATGTAATATTTACCTGAAGCATGCTGGTATGTTGCAGTATATTGTTTTAACCCAGATAGGTCTTTTTACTCTTTCGTTATTCACATTTTATATGAGTTAAATATTAAATTTATTTTGTATGTTTAGTAATTTGTAATTTTGTATCGTATATTTATTTTGTGAAATTAGATTAGGTGCTTATGTGCACGTGTAAAAAAAATGAACGAAATACCACTATAACTCTGCCAACCAAAGAAAACCTGGTACATGTATATTTGGCAGGTGCATTTTCATTATCAAACATTTGTATAATTAGGTGTGATTGTAGTGTGGATATACCTTCCTTATTTTGTATAGTGTTTCTTGTTGTTTTGTTTGAACACTGAGAGTTGAGGAAAATACAGAATTTATTTAACTTTTTAGTATGATTCAAAAACAGGTTATTATTAAAGTATGAATTTCTCTGTTTTGTTTATACCACCTACAAGTGATTAAAATCTATGTACTTGTCCTAATAGTGTGTACAACAACTGCATTTAAATTAATATTTTTATATTGAAACTTCTCTGTTGTCTTATCGTATAGTTTCATTAATTTATTTATGATACTTACACAACTGCTTTTGGCACACATTGATATTCTTACAATTACTCTCCTGGCAATGTATACGAATATATATTCCTTTCTATCTTAAGTAAAAATTAATCTGAAGGAGTATGATAATTTTACTTGTTCTTATAAGCATAAATTTACACATTGAGCTATCTGTGATCTGCCAACCATTTGTATTGAAACAATTTTTAGTGTTATAAGTACTCAGACATACGCTTGAGCCACTGGGGGAGGGGAGTATCACCATGTTTTATATTACTCCACATATGGTTATATATTTAATTCTCTTCCGGTAATTTTTGAAAACGTAAATCTTTTAATAGCTTAAAACTTGTCACACAATCCTGAGTTATCATTAATGTGCTGAAAGTATCTTGAGCTACAGTTATTTTGACTGTAATATCTTGAAGTTAACTGACTATGAAGTAGAAATTACAATATTTTTACCATATCATGAGAGTTGGTTCTTTAGAAACTATAAATGTACATATGTATGTGTGTGTACATTGTAAAAAAATGTTATGAAACCTGAATATTACTTATAAAGCCCTTTTTTACAACATTAAGTAACAATAGAAAACTTAACTCAGTCAACTTTCGAAAGAATTAATTCTGGTGAATTGTTAGCAAGCTTTACATTCTTAAGTTTTTCCGTAACTTTCTGATAACTGACAGGAATAATTGGTTTGTTGCTCTTAATAGGTGTACAAGAGTTAGCAGTCGAAGAGATGCTGTATGTTGCACTCAATGTAGCAACCGTTGTACTGTCAACTACAGATAGAGCAATACCAAGCTGTGCAGCATAGTATGCTACCATAATATTTGTCTGTTGGAGAGGCTGAGTTGCTGAAAGACTGAACATCTTAATTCCAACAAAGAAATCAGAGAGAGCAAAAAGGATTCCTCCTGCACAGGAACAAAGCTTGGTCCAAGTCCACAAATCTTCGAAGAACTGAACTCTGGCCACAGCTCTCCAAACCATGATTGTCAGTATCATCACGTACAATGGCACCAACCACACGAAAGCTCCTAAATGTGAAACAAATTACTTAATAATAATAATACTGTATAATCAAAATAATTTTCAACAAATATATTTGGGATCAAGCACCTTCATGTTTAAAAATATAAGACTATCAAAACTTCTTTATATTTGTTTTTCTAACATCATGAATATATACATATTTATTTATACATAACAGGTGACTCAGAAGAACACTGACAGACAAATAATTTAGAAATGGGAAAGTATAGGAAAATAATTCTTAGTGGTATGGTATGAAGTAGTGATATGTGAGTGTATCATGTGTTCTCTACCTTCTAAAGTAGTATAGAAATCTTCAATATTTTTCGTTATTTAATCTCTACACTATCGTGGTAGCAACAATGGTCCAGAAGATTGTTAACGTTACATTTGTTTTCTAGTAGGCGACGTGTCATCTGTCCACAAGGATGTTTCAGTATTGTATATTGAATCCAGGTTGAACGGGTTAGTACTGAAATATCCTTAATTGGTCGATTATGACGTTGACTGAAAGTGACGGCCGATTAATGTTGTCAGGAAACAGAGGTCACGGTGACACTTTTCAGTAGCCAAAGAAAATGAGTTTACTTTCTAGATTTGGACACTAAGTGGTCAACGGAGAAGACATATAACTTTGAATATCTGAGTGTTTAGCTTTACTGATAGTGACTTTGAGAAAAAGAGGCTGTAAAGGCTATCTAGTGGAAGCTGATCAGTGATTCCAATTTCTCAGTACAATAAAAAAAATTAATTATTCTATAAATAAAGTCTTCTAGTCTCTTTGTTCTACTTTTAAAACCCTCTCACTACAGGTAGATAAAGGTGTTACATTTAAAATTTAATTAAACCACTATATTAACAAAGCGCACAAATAAACTTGGCATCAAAATGTTGTTAATAAATCATATTTTAATACTAACTGAAGCACCTGTCTCCTGGACGGAAGTTATGTAAACTCATGATTAATGAAAGGTTATTATAGGACATGAAAAGTTGCTTCACTTATATGTAATTGTAAAACACGAAATATGAAACCGCAAGTCTTCATGTATCTACACATGGCCCTAACAAACCTTTACGCTAAAATTGGTGAAGATTCATCTACAGGGGCGAAGTAGTGGTAAAGAAAAAAAAACCGAAAAACACTCATAAAAACAGGAAAACGCAAAATGCAAATTTGATGCACCCCCGCATTGATCTAAAGAACCTCCATACCAATTTTGGTAAAGATCCATCCAAACCCTGCGAAGTAGTTACATGGACATACAACAAGCAGTGTTATTTTACTTATATATCTTATATAATTTTAATTTCGTAATTCTAAAACGAATTATTTAGATAATGCCTCAACCTCCTTTTGTATAAAATTTGTAACTGAGTTCAAAGTAAATTACTCATTATAGTATTGGTATTATTAAAGTAAATGTAATGTTTATGGCCTTCAATCTTCTTTCTTTATGGAGTCATAAACTAGAAAATGAGACCCATTTGCCACGCCCACCTGTCACGTTCTTTCTCAAAAATTACCAGTAATTCTCTCTGACATTTTCTATCATATCATTTATAACCAATAGAAAGATAACGATTTAATCTATCGAATGACGTATAATGCTACGTTGTTTTAGCTATTTCGTCTTCAGTTTGAAAATTTCTCTCACAGTATTCAGATCAATTAGCTTAGGGAATTATTTTAAGGCACTTATGCCTTATTTAGAAAGCCAGTAAAATTATAATAGTTATAGGGCATTGGTTGCTGTGTGCATGCTATTATTCTGCGTTCTTATGGGCATGCTTTAAATAAATGAAAACCGTTTAATCTATTATTACCATCATTACAAACAAATAGGCTTAAATTTCAATGGCAACAGACAGGAAAAACAAGACAGTTGAACGTAAATAGTATATTTCTTGTTTATTATGTATATTTTTGTTATTTTGCTCTAAAAGTAACTAAAATGTAAATATGAAAAACTTATTCGGTTAGAAATGGTTATATAAGATAAGATAACAAAAAATAATAGCGATAATAGATTGATGTGATCCACCAACTCCGTAGGGAAAGAATTCAAAAGAAACACTTAGCCAGTTATTCGCTTATAAACACTCTCAAAAGTCCTGGACGAATGCACTGCTATTGTGGATCCATCTATACAATACTGTAGGGAAATAAGTTATTGGAAAACATAAGTAGAAAGAAAAAGGAAATTTTGGTGCTGTGACTAAATTTCTTTTGTACTGGGTTTAAAGAAACATTTCCACAATGAAAGGGCTCCATTAGCCATCTCCAGGTATTCATCAGAACTGCAAAAGAGAGACCTTTTGGCTTAACATACATAGATAGTCTTATGAGTGAGGTCAAACAGATCAAGTTCCAAATGTTCAAGGGAAGATCTGAACTGGTTCTCAGGATATGTTAGGCAGGTCACTTTTTGAAATGGATGAACTGTGTATCAATCTGTAGAACTACTAGTTCTGGACTCTGATCTCGGGTTTGGAAAGGCATCCTTGGGATGAACATGCTGAGAAGTCTGTCAGTCAACTCTCACTGTGCAACAGGTGAGTTGATACTTCACGATAGAGTCATCCAATGCCGCCCAGGTTGAGCTCAGGAACAATGAACTGCACAGGTGTATGGTGAAGGGAATGATAGTAACTTCATGTACACAGATGAGGTCTGATGTGTCAGTGTCATGTGATACAGTTATAAAAGCCTTGCATGAAGTAAATTATTACCTGTCCAAAATGCAGGCAGTATTATCTCAGGTTGTGAATCACCCAATAAGGGATAAAGTATCAATATTGTCAAGTAAATATGAATGGTCATAGGTACAGTAAGTGAAGTGGAAGTATAATGCTAGGGTCACATCCATTGTGGTATGAACGAAAGCAAATACAAGGATACTAACACAACTGAGGGGATTGGTTGGTGATTGTGCTAATAATTTATACCCAATGTAGCAATAGAAACTCGGTGACTAGTCAGGTGAATATGACCATATATTTGGGGCAAGATGGCTGACTGAGTCAAATGACAGCAAAAAAGCACCATATAGACATAGATGATGCAAGACTGATAAAGTGACTAATGTTCCAGCTTACTTTAAGTACTAGGGAGATTGGAGGTACTGAAATACAGTATATGTTTCAGGAGGGCATCATACATCCTTCAGAGCATACTTGGTCATCTCCAGTGGTGATTATCGAAACGTAGGAAGGCATGAACAAAGTTATATGTACACTACTGATTGGTAAGTGCAGTGACATCACATTAACATCTTCTAGTTATCATTAGCAAGTAAATGTATGGATGTGTTTGAATGCTTATCTTGGTTCAACACCTTGGATCTGGTGTTCAGGTAATGGTTGACTGGGCTAGATGAAAAACAACTAAAACTGCTTTTAACACAAGAGATGGCTTGTATGAATTCTGGATCATGTCATTCAATCTCTGTAATTTCCCAGCCACCTTCAAGCAGCTGGTGGAACTTACACTCAACGTTCTACTACAATGACAAAGATGTCTGTTCCATGTTAATAATGTTTGGGTGTTTGACTGCACTTTCGAAGTAGCATCAAAGACCATGAAAAAAGTATTTCATCCCCCCAGAAAGCTAGTCTGAAGCTGAATCCTTGGAAGTGTTCACTTATGTGAATAGAAGTGGAGTTTCTCAGTCACGTTGTTGGAAGAGATGGAGTCTCAATGGGTTCAACTAAGATATTCACAGTAAATTAGTAGCATTGACACATGACAAGGCGAGAGTTCTGCAGTTTCCTAGGCTTTACATCCTACTGTCAACAATTTGTGCTCAATTTTTCAAATATAGCAGTATCATTGTCAACTCTCACGAAAGTAAAAGCACACTTTGCACAGACTGAGGAATGTGATAAAGCATTATGGTTCCTAAAATTTTGCTTTAGTGGAGGCTCCAGTGCTAGCTTATTCCTGTCAAAAATGTGAGTTTCTTCTGGATACTAATACCGTGACACTGGAGTTGGGGCAGTGTTATCACAGTTAAAGGATGGAGTGGAATGCATGATCATGTATATTAATTGTATACTTATGTCTTCTATATGCAAATACTGCATGATAAAGACAGCTCCATGCGGTGTTTGCTTTAATGAAACATTTTTGCCACTATTTATGTGGTAGCAGGTTACTCATTTGGGTAAACCATGCTTTGTTGAAGTTGTTGATAAACTTTTTAAAATCCAGAAGGGGTGACAGCATATTGGATAGCAATGTTGCAATAGCATGACTCTGTCATAATTAATCACCTGGACCCAAACACAGCAATGTAGGCAGACTATCTTGCCACACTTATACCTTGTCTGTTCGTGGAATGTCTCAATCCTTGACACCACGTGGGAATCAAAACCACAACCATGTTGGTTATAGTGACAGCCAACTGTAAAGTACATAACTGCACCAAATATTTTAGGAGCTCCAGAATGAGTAATTGAAAGACCCTGACCTAGTGCAGTTGCTCCTCGTGGTCAAGCACTAGTAGAAGAGCATAGCATGGATACATATAACCTGTGACACACATGCAAGTAGCTACAAGTGTGAGAAGGTGTGCTATACCACCAGTACCAACCACAGAAGTATGGTACTCTGGACTTTACATAACACAAAGACTGGAGGGTATGAAGTTATGACTTGATTCGAGATGTTTGGCATTGATGTGAGCAGTCTACAGTGTGTATCAGAGGTAGAAATGCTCAAGATAAGATAAATCCAACAGAAAATTGCTGGATCTTCTCTATGGAGGATATCCCTGGATATTGCTGATCCACTTCCAGAGAAGAAAAGGGCCAGTGCTACATACTTGTGGTCATTGACTATTTCATGAAGTTTGCCATCGCATATTAACTAACCAACTCACTTGCACAGACTGTGGTAGAAGTGCTAGCTGAAAACCGGATAACATGGTTTGGAGGACTGAAGAAAATCCACATAGATCATACTAAGAAGAAAGTAGCACACGCATTGAGTTGCTTCAGTGTTACTCGACAAAAAGTACAACGTTATGCAGTTACAGGGGGAGCAGCTTGTGAAGCTGACACAAACTTTATAGCATTTCCGTAAAGATGCAGTTGACACTGCAGTTCCTTTTATTCTTTCACCAGATAATATTTCCTACTTGTCATGGAGAACTAAATTGGTTGTCATTGTTGGCAAAAATCACAATTTCTCCAGCATAATGCAAAAGCAGCTAGGAACTACGATACACAATTCATACACAGAGTTGATACCAGAAGCAGATCAGCTGTCAAGGTGAACATTTTTCCATCTCATGGTCACCTTATCTCACGATGAGACAAAGCTCCATATAGCCATGAATTATATCACATATTTCCTTGTCAATGATACCTTCGAGGTTTTTAAGTGAACGATTGAGGCAGAAATTCATTTCGACATGAAACACAAGAGATTCTTGCCACAGGCAAAGCTCACTCACTCATTTCTGAAGTATGGATATGATAGCCATATTGCTTGTGGAGACAATTTCTGTGCTTCTCATAACATCTCCTATGGGCTAGGAGTAGCAAACCAGCGAAACGCCAACAAGGAGGTCAATTGCAGAGGCTGTCTGCCACCATTTAATTTCTTTGATGATGGTATTTGAACAAAAAGATAACTCATCTCATCTTCTCTTAATTGTTGGCAATATTGCACATAAAGCTAAGCTCTTACTGGGACATCAGATGTGCACCCAAAATCAGCAGCTTGAGATTGAAAAGGTGAAATCCGAGATCATGAACCACTGCAAAACTATGGGCATATGCGACGAAGCCTTTGTAGTAATATATTTCAAGATGAAGCTTGATCCCATGTACCTTAGAGAAAAACAATCAATTATTACTGGGAAAAAATGGATTAGCTGGCACAGTGAAATGATAGAGTACTATGAGATAATACGTGCCAGAGAACAGCAAGAGAAAGTCTTGCCTGTTACAATGTTGCAAAAAAAGTACTTTGATTACATCTCCAGCGAGGATAACAGCAGTGGTCTTGTCTGTGATGAATGTGATTTTCCTTCATCTGAAATGTGATCATCCAACTATTAGGCATATCACCTTGCAGAACAACAATGTGAGTTGTTATAAAAATGTACTGGTGCTACTACTTCTTCCAGCATTGAGCTATGTGCACAGGATCCAGATTGTCAGATTCATTCACACAGAGACACAGGATGGAAAGTAAGTTTTAGATGCACGTTTTTTCAAAGGTGATGCAGGCCATCAAGTCATGGCTGATTGAAGGGAATAATTGCATCACACGTGCACAAGCCATTACTGCCTTTATGTCTCATGGTGGAATGCTCAACTGAACTTACTGAGCACGACCACGAGCAGCTCTGGTAGTTGCCTGAATGCATAGCCTTGGTGGAAGGCCATCTTAACAAGTTTATCAAGTTGAACCAATAATATGTTATTTATCTACAAAGACTCAGTGGACAGCTTTCCTGTTCCTGCTGATGAAAGACTAATGCTTTCTGATACACCAGATTTCTCAATCCATGCCTGTGCTTAGTCGAGCATTGAACCTGAGATTCACGTGGACATCAGGCTGGGAAATAATCAATGTATCCTTAAGTCTGGAGCACCCCAAGGATAGGAACAGGGAAAAGATGTGGAGAAAGAAATCAATGAGGGTGAAGGTGAATATGATGCATATAAAGATAAGTCTCTGACAGTGACATAGAATATCAAGAAGCAACAGATGATGAGGGTGATTGTGACAGAGCTCAGTTTGGGTCAGATCCTAGGTTTGAACTATTGACTGATGTGAGTATCCTGACACAGGCACAGTTAAGTTGGAAACAGCATAAACGGAAAGCATAATGTTATGTGTATGATACCAATGAGAAGAATGAAGTTAAGTCATATGATGTCCAATCCTATTATACCAAGAGAGCCCTATTTTTGTAGCTGGGCTTTTTTGAGTTCAGAAATGGCGAAAATAACATGTACAGCTCTATCCCAAATGACTACAAGTCTGCTTTCTCATTCCTATGTGGGTGGGTAACTCAACCATGCAGAGGCCAAATGTACGGCAAGAAAACCATCCACGAATTCTGAGAAGATATCAAAGTGCTATTTTAGCTTGGCGAGATAGATTCCTCTCACAAGAGAAGAATGGGAAAGATGCTAGAATATTTCATAAAGAAGTGTCCAGGTAGATACGATCTTCCAACAGAGAATGAAATCAGAGCAAAGTAACTCGTTGGAGGAAACTATCCAAGACATTGCAAAGGCTTTCTAGGAGTTGCATATTCACCATATCCTAGCTGTCTGTCTTGGTGGAGCTTTTGCAGTCCACACTGACAATAAAACCATAAAACCAGGTGCAGGACTAGGGACTTTCAAGAATAAGTCTAGAAATTATATTGGAAATGAGGGCTTTCGGTCTGATAAGCAAATCAAATCCAAAATCAAGCTTGCGGCTGATCAAGACACCATGGGTGGTAATATTGGTCCTGAGGAGTCTGTTATGATATAATAAAGCTTTGTCCACATCATTCATTAGGTGATGAAAGCTGTCCTCGTTTTGCCTCTCTTATATCTGTTGTGATTGTACCTGTATCTCCCTGTGGTGTCTTTATCTCTCTCTGCAATTCTTTCTCTTTATCTGTCTCAGTTCTCTATCTCCCCCTCTCTGTCAAGCTCGTCTCTCCTTGTATATGTTTCATCATACTCCTGCTATTCTGGCTGTGTGTCTCTCTCACTTGTCTCATTTCACCCACTTTGGTTGTCTATATGTGCTCATGGGGCACAAGAACAAAGTGGGTGAACAAGTGTAAAATTAAGAAAAAGAAGTGTAAGAAGATGGAGCCAACGCCATATTGCTTGCCTAGACAATGAGAATTGCGACACAATGCATTTGCACTTGTTGCAGCTGTTTTTCAGTGCCTCACGGACGAAGAGACAGAAATAAAATAGTTGTTACTCCATGATACTGTAGAGTGTAGAAGAAGAAGAAAAGAGCTGAGAAGAAGAGGAGGAGTGGACAAGTCCCCAAACGTTTTCCAATCATCATTTTATATTTTTCCTACAACCCAATCATAATGAGACACTGAATGCGGCACCAATCACACAACAGTCCCTTATATATACTACGAGTGATTGTCACTGGAGGGATGCCCACCCCTTCTGGAGTCTATCTACTTACCACCTGGTATTACGAGCATGAGATGTTGAAATACAGAAAATTTGAGGTTTTTATATCACTCCTATTTCCGGACTTTTTTTTAAAAAAAACATTCCCGGTACGTGTAGGGATTATTTTCTCCTCCCAAAATCTGAAATTTTGTCTGATTGACTCATGCATCAGGTGTTAAAACTTAAAACCGCTAACATTGTCATAAACACATTTATGAATTGCCTGGAATAACAAATACATAAAAGTATAGACAATACTGTTACAACAGATGACTGACAAGTGAATAAATCTTATTTTTTTTCAATGTTAAACACTGCAATTACATAACTTATGTGTATGATACATTTTCATGTACAAAGTTTGGGATTAAAAAAGGTAACTTAGCACATTGATCCATGTAAGTCCAACATAAAAACCTTGGTGTACCTTCTTTGTTTCTGACAATTACTATTGGAGATAACCAAGCATTCTCCTACAGTTGTGTGACTTCATCTTACAGCACCCACTGTATTTCAGTACTTGCAACCTCCCTGTGTTTTAATGAAGCTAGCATGGTGGTTGCATTATCAGACATGCATTACCTGTGTTTATATGATGCTGAGTACCATAGAGTGACCGAATTAGTTATCTAATCTCACAAGTACATTGGTGTAGTCAATGAATAAGTTATTATGCTGCTTTCAGTGTGTTGGATCTAAATTGTTAGCACAAATACTCAACTAATGACCTGAGATATGTTGGAAGACCATAGTGTGACTGATGCAACTCTAGCATTACTACTTGTTTCAGACACATCTACTTCACTTACCACGTCTACAGCCATTCCAACAGCTAGCTGAACAGCCAAATGCCTATAAGTAGAAAGCAACACTAGGACTTCATCCCTTATTGGACAAATAAATGCACAAACTAATGCTACCTGCTTTCTGGACAGAAAACAGCTTATTTCATGTGTGGCTTCCATAATTGCATTATTCATTAATTGCATTAAAATTCGTCTAAATTTACCCACAGAATACCGTTTGTATATATATATATATGGAGGTATTATTATTCTATCTGCTACATAAATTCGTGCAGTCCAGTGTTCCTGGACTCAATCTGGTCAGAATTGGATGACTTTTTTATGGAACATAAACCCACCCATTGTATGGTTAAAACTTTGCAGAATATCCATCATGAGAATTATGCTTCTATGGGAAACACCTCCTGGACAGAGCCAGAGATCTGCTTCTCCTCTAACATCTAGTCTATCGCCATTTACTAAAACAAAGTTGATATCCACTGGCTATGGCAGTGGTCTTGCTCAGAGGGCTTGAAATATTGTAAGGTCCATTAGGATTCTTGCCACTCCTATGTCAACTAGGAACTCATTCTCTTTTACCCTCACAGGCATATGCCAAACACCACCCCACCCTGTAAGAGCTTGAATGACTACTGAACCCTTCAGTGCAACCTGTGCTCTGTGCCCCCATAAAGCTAGTGGTCAAACCCAAATTGGTCTCCGTTGTTCTATGGAGCATTTGTGACAGCATCTACAGTTTTTGTTGGTTATTCTAGACTTGTTGATCTGATGGCCAGTACTGATGACCTTGCCTATTTTGCTTCAAAGAAAAGTATCGACATTGTGGATTGGCTGGCATCTGATAAGCTGTTAGCTGAAACTTATAGCTCTGCCATCTTTGCTGATCAGCAAGATGCAGACAGTTCTTTCACCAGTGCCTCATCAGTCCACAAGTGAAGCTTATACTATGCTCTTCCCGTCCTGAGCGATGTTCATTAGAAGGCATTGGCATTTGCAGCAGTATTTACCACATGGGCAGACCTTGTGGCAGCATGTACCCCATAGACAGACCTGCAAAACCCTCCTCAGTCACTGGAAACCAGTGTGACTGCATTACAGTGCTGAAATGTATGTGTAGCTGGTTAACCCTGAGTCTGAATCTAGCCTGGTACATGAATGTACTTGATTAGTTTGATACATCTGAAGAGTAGCCACAACAGCTATCTTTACCACCTCATACTGTGCAACTATGAAAACTACTTTGGTTAGGGTGAAGACATCTCTCACACCCAAGTGTTGCCACGTGGTTCAATAGGTGTTCCCTCAGTGATCTTATTGAACATAATATCATTCATATCCACAAATGCCATTGTTGTCACAGATCATCTATGTAGATGGTCAGTCTTTCAGAACTTGGTTTAATAAATTGCATGATTCGTCACTGGATTGACTCAAAGACAAATCTTGTACACAGCAATCTTTCAGCCTTCCTACTGCTTCTCACAAATAACTTCAAGTGTTGGAATATCATAGCTCAGGATCAATCATTGTACAGTCTGTTCCCAAATCCATCCACTCCAGACAATTACATGCCTGAAATGCATATGAATATATGTGTGATCTCTTAGAGTTTGTTCACAGATACTCCAGCAGCTGGTCAGACCCTCTCCTTATGAGATCCCAACTATTACCAGGTGGAGGTTGTACTGATGTCATCAGTCCCTAATTCAAAGTGAAAACGTGACAGCCCTGACTCAAGTTGCCATAGGTCACTGTAGAGATTTTGGGGAACCTTTCAGTCTTGAAAGGCAAATCACTATATAGTTCATGGTGGGTTCACAGTGTCTCACCTGCCAGGGTGAAACTTTAACTGACAGAGATCATCCACCACTGACACATCCAGCCTTTCTCCATTGTTCACAAATGGCTTGGACCAGAGGAGGGACAGGGTGTTCTGTCTGGGTAGCCTGGGGTTCCTGTAGAGACCTCCCCATGTAATTACGGACTCGCCAGGTGCCATTCCACTTCAACAAACCCGAGTCTTTCATACAACTTTTACACTGAAGTTTATTCTTAGGGGTACTGTATGCTCTAGTGATCCAAGTGGTCCAGACATGAGTAAATACACCCGAGTCTACAGTTTCAGGCTAACTGATATCATGAACACCTTTGCATCAAGGGCAAAAGTTTTGTATTCTAGAGAGAGCTGTTCCTAGACTCGACACCCCTTTCCTGCAACTATTGCTCTCCAGCAATGAACTTTTTCTGGCTGTCATAAGTACTTCTATGTTCCATAAAACTTTAAACAACTCATGAAATCGAGTTAGGTCTAGTACACACTTAACAAAACTGGAACTCCCAATAAATCCTGTTCTAACAGCACCAAAATTTCTCCTTTCTACCAATATGTTCACTTAATAACAGTGGCGTAAACTAAGATTAAATGTAGTAAATTTAGGAGTAATCTGAATCTGGAACTTGACTGAGTTTTACTCTTGTGTGAAGAATAAAAATGTATTAGTTCAAAAAACTGAACACAAGTCACATTAGACAAAAAGTGCATACTTGCATAAACAATGGAATACTCAATTCTCAGGACCACCGAGTAGATTGTCAGCATGCCAACTGCCAAAATGAATCCCTGGCAAATAGTTATGATGAAAACTAGGTAAACTAAGAACTAGCATTTTAATCGATTTTGGAAGAAAACTCGTACACTTTCTTTTATGAGGATTCTACCACGTGTCTGTTGCTCTCTAACAGCATTTGTCAGCTGTAACATACAGGCATCATCCGTTCGGGAAGAAAAGGACGTCGCAACTGTTGAACCTGCTAACATTTAAATGAAGTATACCACAAAATTCCCTTGGGCAGAGTACATAATATCTGCTATACAGAACAAAGTTATTAGAACAAGGCAACTTAAAGGGTTTTTCTGGACCATGTGTTTATGCCAAGATTGCATAGAAACTAAATAAACAAAAGTTTAAAATTTTTTTATTTAACTAAAAGCATGTAGAGAACATAATAGTAACTACTAATTCTTGTATTTGAATTGTACTCTTACTTCTCTATACCACACAAACATTCTAAATTATACAGAGGCCTTAACTTTCATGAATTTTCTAGATATATTGCATCATCATTACATAAGAACACGTCCCTCTAGAGAACAAATATCTCAATTAGAATATTTAAAATATATCCTGCAACAATATCTAATTTTCTTTCTATTTTCTAGGAACAGGATATTCCTTATAAATTACCCTCCACAGCAGGAATTCATCGAGGGTGGTATTTGTTATCCCTTTAAAAACTTGTATAGCTAATCAACAAGGTTGCATTATTAGGCTATTATATGATATGGATGTATAATTGAAACTATAAAATTCAACAACTGATTTACTAGTGACTAGATATAGAGAGGGTATTAAATTATAGAGCAGTTTTCACACTTTTTGTCATAAATTATTTTAAGAGAGTAGATCTCTTTTTATAGTGCTAGAACCTATTGCTGACCATGTTATATATTTTTCGTTAATTCGTTTTATTTTCAATAAACATCTAAATTTAAAAGAATTTTATTATATAGTCAGTTTTTTAATTTACTTTAGTATTAGTTCACATTTTGCTTTATTATAATAAAATCCAGTTTATTTTACATTCAGCTTAATCCCTTAAATACCATACTAATATACACACAGAAAATATCAGTTCACGAGTTCTATCCATTTATAAATTTTGACAATTCATGTGTATAGTGAAAAAATGCATAAACTAGTCCTAAAAGTATGCTATTAAACACCACAACGAAATAATAAATAATTTCCTGTAATCGTCAAGTTACATTTACAAAATAACTATTTGTAAATATGTTTGGGATTTTCCACGCAAAAAAAAAATCTGCAGTATGCCAGCAATATGTATTTAAAAATTTCCTCCTTGTAATAATACATAAAACTAACTTTTTGTTAACCTTTATTTCCAAAAATGTATATATGAAGATTCAGATACACATACGTAAGAGAAAAATAAATAATAAGATTAGACCTAACAGTTATACAATCATAAAGACTCTATGAATTGATAAAAAGATTAAAGTACCTACCATAAAGTCCAGGAAAGAGGGCATAGTAGGCAATCAAGGCCACACCGGTAGAAGCCAAACCTGCTAATGGGTTGAGAGGCTTCATACCGAATCCCCAGATGTACAAAAAATGAGCGAAAGTAAAAGAAACCATACCCCAGATGAAATAGCAAGGCCAGGTTATTAGAGCATCTCCAATACAAGAGAAAATTAATCCAGCCAGAATCTTTCTGGAATAAGCATGTTTTTCTGCTAGGCTCATTCCATGCAATAGAACAAAAACGCAGAGTGACAAAATAGGAAGGCACTTGATAAGGCAGGAAAACCAGGAAGGATTTTCATAGGGGATGGCCAAAACAAAGTAGATAGTTGCTGTCTTGAAAAATGGAACCAGTTTTGGACCTACACATTTTAGCTGGAAGAAGAAAAAAAATACTTTTAATTGGTTTCCCACACTTTTTCATTTAACTATCTCACACAAAATGTATCTTTTGACATTAAATAGTTAAGTAAAAATCATACCTCAAATAAATTAGCCTTTAATTGCGATCGATTTTATTGCACATAATTGTTCAAGTTCTTCACATTTGCAATCAGTGTAATAATCCATAACTGGTGACCTTCATGACCTAGTATATAAGTAAATAAAAATTATATAAAATTGCATGCAACACCTCTTTTAGGATTTTGAGGGGCTTTGTGGCAGCATTATACCTGAATTTAATATCTATTAAAATAGATATGTCTCCAATAGCTCACAAATCCCTGCAACAATAAAGGTTCTAATCTCGTCACTCACAATTTTAGTGTTATTGCAATTTCATGTGTTTATGTTAAAATGCGTGCTAAAGTAAAAGAAGAAACCAGCAGTAGTGGCAACTGCAGCTGCATAGTCAAAATAAAGACAACTTGAATGATGTGTAATTACCTCTAAGACTCAGAAAAATCGTCAGCCATAACCCCTATGGAGCAGATACAACACCCATGGTTTCCTGGTACGACAGGATTTCCCTTCTCCAGTTGCCATAGCTATGCCACAGAATCAACTGTAGTTGGATTTCTAAAGGTGCCACAAGTGTAAGGAAGTGACAGATCATCACTTCAACTGTGGCTTACTTAGTCAATGGTTTCACGAATGTTAATATTCTGTCACTAGATAGGACCACCAGACATAAGTACCATTCAGACCAATGCCACAATATATATAGGAAAGTTGATGATGTAACTCCTTCAACTAACTCAAGATAGCAGGTCCTGAATTGAATCTGGCAATCAACATAGGTAAGGGCAAAAGGTAGCACACGTATGTCAATTGTGGCTGGTTTAGAGAACCTTGTACTGGGTATTATGGTATGTTCCAATAACAATACATGGGCATGAGGTTGAGTTTTTAAAGAATATTTGAACATTCAGAATCTTATACATTCTTACCATATATCACGTTTTCGGTGGAAATCCAACATATTGGCAAGTTAGTTTAAACTTCATTCTGATGAATGGTAACAAGCTATACTTGAGCAGAAAGCGCATCATCAGCTGTTACAAGTAGTTGTTATTGATCTGGGTTCAAGCATTGGTCTGAGTGAATAGAATGTTGTACCAGTGTTAGTCTATAACTAAGGGCATTTGGCTATTCATCGTCTAGCGAGAATGGTCATTTGTATGATAACAGATGCATAAGTTACATAAACTAGCTGAATAGCTAATGTCACAACTACCTTATCGTGTCTGAGAAGGAGCATGAAACTTTCAAAGCATATGATATATTTAGTTGAGAACTGTACAAACAACTCGAACTCAACTCAAAACACGAAATTTGCTGATGCGTTCATGGGACTACATAGCTGACTAGATTGGACAACGATCACATAGACAAATTTAACGTGCTTCTCATAACAAAATCACTGTACAGATTTCCTTGGAGCAGCAGGTATTTATATCCAGCACTGAAATGTATCTGTTTAATGCACCTGCCACTTTTGAGAGGCTGGTGTATCTTACATTTAAGGTGCTGCAATGGAAGAGATACCTCAACCATAAGGAAGACATACTTATCTTTGGTTGCACTTTCAAGCAGCAGCTGAGAACCCACAAATAATATAAAAAAATTCAACAGTAAATGGGTAAAGTGTCCATGCTCCGAAAGAGATGTTACAACAAAACAATTTATCTAGTTGAGTTGAACTTGTGCAATTGTGTAATTTGATAGACACGTAGCTAGGATAATTGAGATTGTTAGATAAAATCCTATAGAAATTAATAGTTAAACGTAACTATTAATCATGAGTGTAAGTTCTGTTAAACCAAATTACTGAAAGTAGTTTGCAATCCGTTCTTTCTGTGCAATTAGGTTAAGTTTTGAAATAAATGTTGCAGGATACTTGCTGGTTAATCTTTCTGAGCAAACTCGAGATCTTGAACATAAATCAGAGCAACTTTGTATTTAGCTGCTGAGCAAAATTGTCCCTGATAGTGTGGTTGGTATACATACAAGTCTATCTGAATTGTAGTAAGGGTATATTTACATAGACTATATAAATCAAGTGAAACATATATCAATTTTTTTTCCTTGTTACTATATGTGTTTATCTAATATAGCAATTTTTTTCGCGGTCTCTATATGACAGTACTAATTGTATAAGCATGGTGATTCAGGCTAAATGTTATGTTATGACGGTGAGAGTGATTTAACTGTACTCTGTCTTTATAGATACTACTAATTGTATAAGCATGGTGATTCATGCTAAATGATATGTTATGACGGTGAGAGTGATTTAACTGTACTCTGTCTTTATATGATACTACTAATTATTATAAGCATGGTGATTCAGGCTAAATGATATGTTATGATTTAACTATAATCACTTGTGCACCTACTGTATTGGTCTTGTTGGACTATGTGTATATGTGTGTACTTTAGAACTAACAACAAGAAATGTAACCTGTTTAGCAGGATAGACCGTTTCTGCCTATTTCTTTCCGTAATTACTCTTATTTACATGGAATTGTTTGTGAACTAAATGGCCTAATTTAGGTTAACAGTCAGAGGCGTCGCTAAGCACTGGCACACGGGACCCGCGCTTCGATTTTGACAGTCCCCGAATCCCAAGTTGGTGTCTTAAAAATCAGAATCTAAAATCATGATCGATATCATACTGAAATTTTCGCGCCTATGGTCCCGAGCCCCGAATCTTAGCGACCTCTGTCTTACTAGTGTAAGCTATTTGTTGGAATTTTTTCCTCCCTCCTCCAGTGGACCAAAACTCTGTCGTTATGAAATTAAGAGAGCGATTAAAGAACTCGTGAATAACGAATAATTTCTTATTCTGTGTTATTGTTATTTTCAACAGTTTATTGTTGTTATTTCTTATAACTTCATTAACCAAGAAGAAGAAGATCCACAACTCTAACACAATTAATCAACTGAAATATTTTTCGTATAATAGTTTCTAATTTTGTAGCATTTATTTCTTTATATTTAATTTCAGCTTTCAAAAACTTTTTATTTTCATTTTCTTTATATTGCTTCAACTTTTTTAACCTAAAGGTAGCAGTCTTAAAATTCCAGAACGTTGATATTAATTCATATGCTTTACATATATTCCAAAATTTTAACTTATCTTACAATTGTTTAACTGAAGTTTGTTTTCACATTTCCGAAATCCCTTTGGTACCTTTCTACCATATCCTTCATGGATAACACATATTATATTCGATTTTTGAAAATTTCAAAAAAAGCAGATAAATTTAAAGATTAAACATGTGACAAAACAACAACAACAACATTGTCTGATTAAAAAACCATTATATTTCAAGATGACCCAACCTGATGAAATTCACACATCTAGTTTGAAAACACTCTTAGGGTTATGATCATACCTTGTAGATGTGAGAACCCATTATAGAGTTTACCTTCATAATTAAATTTACCTTATCCCTCTTTTTCACTTTTGAATTATAATTTAGAGCGTAAGAGCAGGGTCGCTAGATGGTTCGTCCCCGGCCCACTACAAAAAATAAAGTTATATTTATCCACCCCACAACTACTACGAATGATGGCCAAATCTCGCAGTTCAATTTAGAGTAACCCAAGAAGACTTGGCGGTGTGTACTGTTAAACAGTTGCTTTCTTTTTTAGTTTATCAGTCCCATATCAGGGACGGCTAATACAGATAGACCTTGAGTAGCCAAAACCTGCTTATTTGATCCTCTTGCAAGAATAACAACGTTGTTTTTAATTAGTGAGCTGATGTTGGCGAATGAGGTACTAGTTGCGAATGGAACTGACCTTGAACGTAGCTGCTCATTGGCCAACTGGTTTTACATAGTTTTAAATTACCCTTAGTACAGTTAGTAGTCGGTATTTTCTTTTTACTTTCACGTGAAGTTACGAGTCTCAGTTAATCGTAAGGATAACTCTTGTTTAAAGTTGTTGTTGTTCTCGCACTCACCTTTAGCGTTTAAAGCTGTTGTTGTTCTCGCACTCATCTTAATCGTTTAATTAAAGCCGTTGTTGTTTTTGCATTTACCTACAGCGTTTAAAACTGTTATTGTCCTTTTACTCACCTTTAACGTTTAAATATGTTGTTCTCGCACTCACCTTTAGCGTTTAAAGTTGTTGTTGTTGTTCTCGCACTCACCTTTAGCGTTTAAAGCTGTTGTTGTTCTCGCACTCATCTTAATCATTTAATTAAAGCCGTTGTTGTTTTTGCATTTACCTTCAGCGTTTAAAATTGTTATTGCTCTTTTACTCACCTTCAGCGTTTAAATCTGTTGTTCTCGCACTCACCTTTAGCGTTTAAAGCTGTTGTTGTTCTTGCACCTACCTTTAGTGTTTAAAGTTGTTGTTTTCGCACTCACCTTTAGCGTTTAAAGCTATTATTGTTCTCGCACTCATCTTAATCATTTAATTAAAGCAGTTGTTGTTTTTGCATTTACCTTCGGCGTTTAAAACTGTTATTGTTCTTTTACTCACCTTTAGCGTTTAAATATGTTGTTCTCGCACTCACCTTTAGCGTTTAAAGCTGTTGTTGTTCTCGCACTCACCTCAAAGGTGAAATTCTCCTGGTACTCATCGGTACTGAGTATCGGAACTTCATTTTTAAGATGGTACTAGTACCGGGACTTAATTTTTAAGGTGGTACTAGTGCCGGGACTTATATGAGCTGCTTTGTCGTTTTTTATGTTTACACGTAGATTTTTTTTCAAAAGCAGGACCACTTCACCCAGCTGAGTACCTCTATTATTTGGGGGGGGGGGATTTCACTCCTGACTCACCTAAATCGTTCAAAGCTGTTGTTGTTCTTGTACTCACCTTCAGCGTTTAAAACTGTTGTTGTTCTTTAATGTAACGTGGTATTGAATTTATATTGGGGTGCGTTTTCAGTTAGTATTGCATTTTATTTTGTCTTAGTTTATCTTACATGCACTTACAAGAGCTCATATTTCTGTATTAAAGTCTTCTTCAGCCCTTGTCAGTCACACACACACACATACGATTAATTGCCCAATATTATAGTATCACTTTGTATTGTTTACTGTGTATTGTTACTTGTGCAATTTGTGAATAAATACTGTTTTGTGTGTGGATCTGTGTCTAGTCTCGTTCTTTCAGACCTATCCACAGTAACTCGTCGGGAAATATATGCCCAAGACCGAGATTCGAGAACCTCCAGTTATTAGCGAGCTAACTTCTCTGTTCTTCTGGTTGCATTATTCCTGAGATACCAAAAATTCGTTTAAAACATATTCATGAACGAGATCATCAGCTCTTGGTTGAGAAACGGCCAGCACAATGGTGCTGATGTGCAATCATAAATTGTTTTTTTTATGCCGAAATTATAATAGTTTTGTTGACAGCACTTTTAAGATTAGTAGTGGCCCGGCATGGCCAGGTGGTTTGGGCGCTCGACTCGCAATCTGCAATTCGCGGGTTCGAATCCCCGTCCCACCAAACATGCTTGCCCTTTCAGCCGTGGGGGCGTTATAATGTGACGGTCAATCCCACTATTCGTTGATAAAAGAGTAGCCCAAGACTAGCTGCCTTCCCTCTAGTTTTACACTGCTAAATTAGAGACGGCTAGCGCAGATAGCCCTCGTGTAGCTCTGCACGAAATTCAAAACAAACATTATTAATGTATAGATCACATACCTAATATGTAAATGTTATGCTGTATATGTAGTTAAAGCTAAACGCTGACTTCAGATTCAATTGTCTTGTAAATTTGTATAAATGAATTAAAACATGCCACTACCGCCAAAACGGCATTGTATATAATCAAGTTATTATAAACACTTAAACTAGCAACGACTTGGGTCTTGAAAATAAAGTTTTTATTTAATATATTATTATGACCTGACTTACCACAGCCTTGGGACTTGTCCAACAGTCGGTAACTTCAACTAACTGTTCCTTCATTTTAGTTTAGTAATAGGCTTTCCAATTGATTAACTACTCTTTTGTTACATGCAACTGAAATATAACTGTTGCAGCTGGGAAACCAGGTATGTTATCTCGAAGGCAGGTCTTGGCAACATTCCAAGAAGGAGAACAACCTAGTATTCAACCAATCAAAACGCTACTAGTTGTCACATCCCCCATGAGATTGGAAGGTCAACATTTACACATGTTATTAAATATAAAAATACTATTTCGGCATATTATCTATATTTCATAATAATAAAAATAATAACGTAAGATTTGCTGAATTTTCTAAAAAAAAATTATTATTATTTGTTTGGTATTCTCAAGACTGTGTTATGCAAACTACACGAGGTAGTTGATTAACTGGCACGTGAACCATTACGTAACAACGCAGCACTTTTCTAATACCTTAGTCATTCTGTAATGCATGACTGGACGGCTTAATAAAATGTACAAGAGCTTTCAATATGAGATGGTCTAACTTTGATGGAAACGACAAAAAAATGAGTCGATTTCTTAACAAGCAAAAAAAATCTATAATGTTTCAGCTTTATCAAATCATATAACCAAGAAATTGTTTAAAAGGAGCAGATCTTTTTTATTAAAGTTGGATTTTCCTCAAAGCTAATCAAGGGCTATCTAATTTTGAAGTGATAGACTAGAGCGAAGGCAGTTAGTTAGCACCATCTATCGCCAACTCTTGGGCTAGTATTTACCAACTAATAATGAGTTTGACGTTACTTTGTAACCCCCCCCCCTCTCCTTCCCCATTGTTGAAACGGCAAGCATGTTCGGTGACGGGGTTCGATCCTGCGACCCGTAGACTGCAAATCGAGCGCCCTAACAAGCAGGTCATGCCATGTCATAGTTTAGTGTGTCAGTTTACACTGTGTTTAGTGATTAGTGTGTCGGTTTACACTGTGTTTAGTGATTAGTTAATTTTAGCGTGAATGTAAAACTGATTACAAAGTTTTATTGTCTAAGTCTAGATATAAAATGCATATGTATTTGTAATGGCTGGAGACAAAACCATGATGATGACAAAACCTTGTCGAAACGTTGTACATTTGCTGTTATGTTAAACTTATATTAAAGTTTTTCTTCATTACCCATTCAAGCCGTCTCCAGCCATTATTAGTCTCAAAGTGGGTTCCTCGTCATCGAATATGTATTTGTGTTTGGTTTCAAGCGCAAAATTACATAATGGGCTATCCGAGCTGTAGCTGTAGCATAAGTTGTATCACAAAGCAGATTGTGAATGTCTTGCTGTTATTTCATTTTTGAATCTCATCGACATATAATTTAAAAAATATACTGAAAGATGCTCTAATAATTTCATGATCTATCACAATTTGATTGTACATGCAGAAATTTGAAAAAAGAAAGTTTTATTTATTCTCACTCTAAAGTCTAAATACGTGTAGAAAACCAACGTATATTTGAGCTTTATATTTCAAATCCAACGTATATTTCAGCTTCATGTGGTAAATTCAATGTATATTTCAGCTTTATAAGTTAATTCCAACGTATATTTCAGCGTCATGTGTAAAATTCAACGTATATTTCAACTTCATGTTTAAACCCAACGTATATTTCAGCTTTATATTTTAAATCCAACGTATATTTGAGCTTCATGTGTTAAATATAGTGTATATTTCAGCTTGATGAGTTATATATATTTGTTTTACTGCTCTGACAAAAGTTATCGAACATGTTTCACTACTTTCCTTTACGATCAAACGTAACTAGAGGTTGAAAACAACTGAAAGGAGAAAATGAGAACAGAAGTTACATCAGACTGTGTAAATTAGTAAAAACTAAGAGCTAACGTTTAAAATCTCCTTTTATTAAAGACCAAAGTCGTCCAGGGGTTTATCTACTCAGCCTATCCTTAGTCTGAAGACCAAAGTCGTCCAGGGATTTATCTACTCAGCCTATCCTTAGTCTGAAGACCAAAGTCGTCCAGGGGTTTATCTATTCAGCCTATCCTTAGTCTGAAAACCAAAGTTGTCCAGGGGTTTATCTACTCAGCCTCCCCTTAGTCTGAAGACCAAAGTCGTCCAGGGGTTTATCTACTCAGCCTAACCTTAGTCTGAAATATATATCTTATGCCAAAGTTATAACATTTATACTGATTTATAAAATATTGCCAAAAATAAACATCATTACAAATACCATATTTAGTTAAGAAACAAAGGAGAGGTATAGCTATAATTATCAGCTGTTTATGCTGAGTATTGCACTTTACAAAGTATTTCACATGTATTCTGATTCAGCAAAGTAAGTTCCATAGCTAATTAGTCACGTTTAAGACTATTTATTGTTCATGGATTTCGTGAGTTGCAATTCGTGTTTTGTATATTAATTTTCACACGGTTTCACTCGCACATTGTTGATTGTTATAGTAGTCTAGTGGTATATATGTGACGCTTTTGTACCAAACAACAGAGCAAAATCAAACTCAAAATGAACAACGATTAATGCCAGAGTCTTTATAGTTTTCTCTAATAATAGATGTACATAAACATATAAATTTTGACTTTCCGATTAAGCGACTAAACCATGTATTCACGTGTAATAGTTCTAGCTGAAATCATTGACTTATTACTATGTGCTTATAATGTTTTCTCCATCATATTTTATTTTTTTATTTTTGTATTAGTACAACTGATAACTTCATAAAATTAATAATATTGTTGTAATGTGTTCTATCATTGACCAGGTTCTTTTTGATTATTTGGTAAAAATAACGTGAAATCTAGTCCTCATAATCATAAGAAATATACTTATTCATTCAATGAACTTTTCTACAGGCTATGTTCACTGATAGGCCTAACTTCATAAACATTTTAACAGAAATTCCGAAACTAATATACATATAACTTTAAAATTCACTTACTTGTAATAGTGCCCGGCATGGCCAGGTGGATAAGGCGCTCGACTCACAATCTGAGAGTCGCGGGTTCGAATCCGCATCCCACCAAACATGCTCGCCGTGGGGGCGTTATAATGTGACGGTCAATCCCACTATTCGTTGGTAAAAGAGTAGACCAAGAGTTGGCGGTGGGTGGTGATGACTAGCTGCCTTCCCTCTAGTCTTACACTGCTAAATTAAGGACGGCTAGCGCAGATAGCTCTCGTCTAGTTTTGCGCGAAATTCCAAAACAAACAAACAAACAATACTTGTAATATTTCCTGGCTAATCGATTAATAATAAACACGTTGACTGACTTGGTTCACTGTTTAGCTTATTAACTGAAATATTATCTAACTAACTGACACCGAACTGAATAACTTAATAACTGTATATTTCCATGAAACTGGTATTTACGTACAACTTTTATTTATAATAAGGAAGCTTTCAGATTCTACCGACGGCTTAACTTTAATGACATTTCTAGATGTTGCGTCATCATGACGTAATGACATGTTCCCTTTAAATAACAAACACCTAAATTTAAATATTAAAAATATAGCTCACAAAAATATATTGGCTTTCATATTTCATAAAAAGGCGAGATACAATCAGGTATAAAATGACATAATTAATACAAGTATAATATAGGTGAGTTAGTCCTGGTTCTTACTCTTTTTTTTTTACAGATTCAAGTGTCAAATCAAGTTTTATATAGAACAACCAAACCTATGAACTGAGAGGTTGATTATTAATTCCAATATACGCTCTATAAAATAAAACATTTAATAGATTTATGAAACATTAACTGCAGTTGCAACAAATTATATTACAGACCAAAGCAAAGAATGAGTATTTTAACTGAAAAATGTCTGTCAGAATAAACAACAACAAAATACAGTCCGATAACGTCTTTAAGGATGTTTTCACACCCAGAAGACAAACTTTCTACGAATGGTATGCAAATCATCATACAGCAGCGACTCTTTTAATTTTCACTCAGCTCAATCCTTTCATTAAAAGAGTCCATATAGTTTGTTTGTTTGTTTATTTGAAGTTAAGCACAAAGGTACACAAAGGGCTATCTGTGCTATGCCAACCACGGGTATCGAAACCCGGTTTCTAGCGTTGTAAGTCCGCAGACATACCGCTGTGCCACTGGGGGGCGAGTCCTTATAGTATTCACAGAAATCTAGATATTTGAGACTACCCTCAGAGGTGGGGGAGGTCTATCGGGTAGCTAGCCCCTGTTACAGTGTAAGTAAAAAAAAAAACAAGGAGTAACAAAGGGTGGTCAAAACAAAAGGAGGTTTAAAAGATATTGTTACGTCTCCGTTCATTAGTTAATTTTCCATAAATTCGTTCCGACGAAACTTTAGCGACACAAGTCCTTTCCTAAATAAAACTGGTTTATTCTTTCTGAATACAACTTTACGATACACTTAATTTCAACAGTCGCTCTATAACAAACGCTATAACTCTCAAAGAACGTCTCAGGTGCTCGTGCTCGACAATACTCAGTTCAAATGCTCATCACCTCTCCGTCGCTTCGTGGCCGGTCTTATATATACAAGCTACACAATATCTAGTAATCTCCCGACAATTCATGAAGGTTCGAGAAGGACGTGGCGTGATACTAGTCACGTGACCTCGCTGACGCAACAATATGTTAAAATACCAACTCGTGCATATGCATACTTTTCTGAATCATCCAATTTGTAAATTTGGAAACGTTTTATGGGAAAGCATTCCCCAGACCCCATCAAGTAGTCATTCACTTAAATAAAATCTTTGATTAACCCTGAAAAGTATTCACAAAATAAGCAAATTGTATATGGCAAACTGTTATGTCAAGTAACGCTTCAAAAAGCCTTAAGAAAGGCTAACACAAAAACAGGAAAAACTAACATAAGGTACAAGAACACTACACATTTCGTAAAAAATAATGTACATATAAAGGAAGTAAACTAAGTAATTTTCTTTTGAAATTTGTTCTGGAAATCTACCTATGTCTTAGACTTGAAGAAATTATAAGGTTTGTCGTAACAAGTTCATAATTTAAAAGAGTTGTTTAAACATTAGTTTAACAAGTAAAAGTTTGGAATGCTTTATTCTTTCATTGGAAGGGGGTTTCTGTGAGCCAGACTAGTTTCGGAGAATTCCACTCCTCATCAGTGACCCTAGACACTACCACCAATGAAATATCATAAGTTCATAATTTGTTTTTGTTCGATTTTTTTTTTTCAATCCAAGCGGAACCTTGTGCAACATACGGGTTAAAAGGCACTAAATTTCAAGCACAGTCGCCTCTGATAATCTAACGTTGAGTAGGTTCTTTTGGAGTACTTGACAAAAATAAGGCCAAGTCCAGTCCATGTAACGATAAAAAAAATAGTTACTTCACGTTAGCTACAGGCCTAAGTTGACGTTACTACGACTAACGTACAGATAAACTATCTAATGTCTAATCGATCGAGTAACTGAACATACGCGATAACTACGTTGATCTGAATATTTCACTCCCAGTAGCGGTAAGTCCGAAGTATTATAACGCTAAAAACCGGGTTTTGGTACCTGTGGTAGGCACAACACAGATAATCCATTGTGGAACTTTGTGCATAACTACAAGCAAACTGAACACTCCTATATTTTCTTAATCACTGAAAGAACTGAATTGAACTCAATGCTTCATTATTTATAACTTATCCTTGTTTTTAGATATTTCGCCAAGTCTCTCGACCATTAACACTTTAGGACTACCTTTATAAACTTTATAAATCTTGTAAATATTGTAAAATATGTAATATGTTCTATCATTGGTCGGATTGTTATGGATTATTAGGTAAAGATAATGCCAAGTCCAGCCCACATAATGATAACTAATTAGTTTATATTTTCTATAACATTTGTCACAAGCCACGTAAGCCGCCAAATTTCACAAATAACGTTTCAACAGCAATTACGAGATTAACGGTTAGTACGCCTAACTTACATGCAGAATTTTTTCGCTAACTGATTGATAACGAACGCGCTAAATAACTCACTGATTAACTGAATCACGGGCACAGAGTCACTAACAGACATTGAAGTGTATCACTCATTACCTCCCTGATTTACATTGAATCTTGTATTCATATAATCTTAATTTCTACTAACGAAACTTCTAGAATCTTAACTTACATCAAATGTCTAAATATTGTATTGTTACGTCTCCGTTTGTTAATTAACTTTCCGTAACTTCGTTCCGACGAAACTTAAGCGACACAACTCCTTTCTTAATAAAACTAGTTTATTCTTTCCAAATATAACTTTACCGATACACTCAACTTCAACAATCGCGCTAAACAAACGCTGTAACGTCTCTCGTGCTCTCTGACTGCAGTTCAATTACTCAATGTCTACCCACACATTACATTCCCCTCTTTTATATACCAGCCTACCCTATATCTAGTAAGAACTAGAACATTCGCCAAAGTACATGATAATTCTAGAAACGTTGCGTCACAGTAGTCATGTGACTCGATGACGCAACAGTATCATATGCCTTCTGGTAAACAAACAACTAAATCAAAATATTAAAAATAACCATATTAAATATAAACTTGGAGTACCCAGTGTTTCATTTTGCTATGATGAGCACATTTCAAATCTCACAGATTGAACTATTTTGTAAGCACACAGTTTTCTGGATATTATCCTAACATTATTTCAGTACAGGTTACAGTTGAAATGTAAGCTGAAAGTGTATTGCCATAGGCAGAAAGTAACACCTGTGTGATGAAACTTTGTAAATCGCACCAAGCTACTATTAAACTTCTATACAGAGTAAAATCCCAAGACAGAGACAATGTAAGTGTTAACGGATTCTAAAGATCAGAAGTAGAGGTTGGCGTCAGCTCATGTACGAACCAATTTTTGCAGTCTCAAGTTGACCGTAGTTGCTATTGACTAGCTAGCTGCTTTCCATCTACTTTATAAGTTTCAAAATTAGAGATAGTTATTTAGTGAAAGCCATTGTGTAGTTATATAAAACAAATCAATTAGACTATTCTAATCACCATAACTCTTATAACGTACCCCGGCCACAAAGTGCGAAACACAAGTTTTAGTTTTTAGTGACAACGAGACGCAAACCATGGACCTTCCTATGCACATTCGTCATTCTTACCACTAGACCCAACTCTGTTAGTGAATACATTTATAACCATATATATTGATATTCATTTTGGTATTACATTTTGATAGGAACTAAGAACAGTATATCCACCCACCCACCCCAGTAGCACAGCGGTATGTCTGCGGATATAAACTGCTAGAAACCGGGTTTCGATACCCGTGGTGGGCAGAGCACAGATAGCCCTTTGTGTAGCTTTGTGCTTAATAATAAACAACAAAAACAGTATTATACTGAATTACTCTTTAATCGTTGAACTTATGTTGTAACAAAACAAATTCACGCTTTTCGGGAATTCAGTTTAAGCTTGACGTTTTTTAGGTTGTTCCACCTTAGCTTGTATCTTATATAATTATTTTTACAGTTGTTTCGCTTTTAAGTTTATGATATACTTGAAAATTACACTTTAGTCGCCAGCAGCTGTGAAACTTGAGTGTTGATATTTTTGTCTGTCGACATATATATATTGTTACGTATCTGCTTGCTTGTTAATTTCCGGTAGAAATTCTTTCCTAGGAACTTCAGCGATACAAGTCCTTCTTGATTAAACCAGTTTATTCTTTCTCGATACAAACTTTTAGTGCACAGTAATTCCACATTCAGTACGTTTCTCGTCACTCTAAACTTAACAACTTTTATAATACACGCTATAAATCACAGCGATTCACAACCTCGATAACTTCACTCTCTACGACTCACTTTACGGCTCACTAGCTCGAAACTAACAGAATCATAAATTACACAGAAATCACCGTAACTACTGTTCGCTTAGTTCCCTGGCTTTTCTCTGCAAGGGTTATATACTAAAGAAGAGGTCATCTCAGACAAACTTGGACTTCCCCGATAATTCGAGAAACTTCACGCACACTACCAGTGTCACGTGACTTCCGCTGTCGTAACAATATCAAATTATTTTTTTAAAATTTAACAGCTTGTTTTCCTTATAACACAATTTGTATCATCGCGGCTCCTTTCAATTTCCGACATTTTGAACGTTTGCTGAATAACAATTATAGATTAAATGGAGTCTTGTTGATATATATAATTTCAACGAACTCTAATTTTTGAACTTTTATTACACTTCGATCGCTGATTTCTTTATAGTTAATTTTTTGAAAACGACAATTATTATTTTTTTAATTGTTAATCAACTAAGCAAATCTAGATTATAACGGTTCGAACTTTTACTAATAATGGTAGAGTTAAAAGCTGTATCTGAGAGAAGAGATTCTTTGTTTTTCAATATAATTAAATAGAAGGGTTATCCCCATCTTAAAAATTCTAAATTCCTTTGGCTGAATTCTAATTACCCGAACTTTAGTTCCAACTTTTGTTTCTATTAGTTTGCTCTTTTAAGTGATCATTTTAATTAGATAAGACTGTATGAAGTGAAAGTTGTTCTGCGACTTCTGCTCCATTTGTGCCTTTAACCAATGAATGTGGTAACGTGCTTATACACTCAAATATGGGTCCCATCCAGGCCGGTGTATCACAGTTTATAGAAATGCTAATTTCACTCTTCTATAAATAGAAAGAATAGATTTTTATTTAGGATTATTTGGGTAATTTCTTTTCTCAATTTTCATGGATGTGTTATGCATGTAGTAAACATGACAAAGATTACATACCACAAGGATTGTTCGGTGAGAAATTATATTTGTTTGATCTCTTTCTCTGCCATAATATCCTGTAGTATATATGATCCTATTTATTTCAATAGATGGTATATGAACTTGTACAAGTTAGAGATATGTATCTCTCTTGAAAATATATAAATGGGAATTGTCGTTAACGTATAGGTAATTTGGGGTTTTGGGATATCTCTAAAGGCATCTTGTTGGACTTAAAAATACGGTGTCGTCATGACTCTTGCTCCTTTTTTTCCCCTTGTCTTCCTCTTGTACCTCTCGCTTTTTTTTCAGCTCCAACAGCTAGATAATTTCTAAATAATGAATACGAAGCCAACAAATAAACAATGTTACTTGTGTGTTTTTCTCTGTGTGCTAAAGTCAGTTTGGTACAGTTTTTCACACAATTCATGTAGAATAGAGCCTTCCACTCATAGCGCTAGAAAAGAGAAGAGAATGCCAATTCTTCAGACAGCTCGGGTTAAGTAGAAGCGTTCAGTTCCAGTGCTAGAGAAGAGGATAGAGTGCCAATTCTTCAGACAGTTCGGGTTAAGTAGAAGCGTTCAGTTCCAGTGCTAGAGAAGAGGATAGAGTGTCAATTCTTCAGAAAGCTCGGGTTAAGTAGAAGCGTTCAGTTACAGTGCTAGAGAAGAGAATAGGGTGCCAAATCTTCAGACAGCTCGGGTTAAGTAGAAGTGTTCAGTTTCAGGGCTAGAGAAGAGGATAGAGTGCCAATTCTTCAGACAGTTCGGGTTAAGTAGAAGCGTTCAGTTCCAGTGCTAGAGAAGAGAATGGAGTGTCAATTCTTCAGATAGTTCGGGTCATGCAGAGCAGTTCAGTTCCAGTGTTAAAACAAAAAGAGTACAGATGCCAATTTTTCAGACAGTCCAGGTTGAGTAGAGTCGTTCAGTCCAAGTGTCATAAATGAGAACAGAGTGAACCGATAAAATATGCATATAGAAATTTCTTATCCAATATCCATTATTGTAGTAAAATATATCCAGCGTAATTAATCTTTAATATACATGTTCGCTTTACATTCAGATCTGATTTAAAGCCAACTGTACTGTAACATTACAAAATACGTTGTTAAAGAAATAATAATTCATCCATATATTTTCTTTTTCATTTAATGCGTAAAATAAGCTTAATGAAAAAAAAATACATTATAATATTTTATAGAAAGCAAAAATACAGTTTCACTTTACGCCAACAGTCCTGGCATAGCCTAGTAGTCAGTTTGCCGGACTGTGATTTAGAAGGTCCATGGTTCACGTCCCCTCTCGCGTAAAATTGCTATCAACACATTGGGCTTAGAAGTGTGTCATAATAATGACGTTCAAATCCCTTTGTTAGATTAAACTAGCACAAGAGTTCACTAGCTGTCCTTTTCTCTAGTTTATCATTTCAAAATTAGGGACGACTTTCGAAGATAGCCTAGGTGTAGTTTTGTATGAATTTCCTAAACATCCAACAAACTTCACGGTAAACTGTGTTTATTTCAGGTCCACTAGTAGAATGTTTACCTTCTCGTTGGATTAGCTGTGGTTGTTTTAACATCACTTGTAGTAAAGTTACACAGCTTCCACCTTGGATTACCTGTGTGCTAACTCTTCTATTGGATTATTTGTCATATTTCTAGAATGTAGTTAAACTGAAAATAAAACTAATGGGTTTAAGTAGTTTTTAAATTATCTTGTTATACATAAAATATTCAATAAAAATTGGAAACATATAGCTTTTGTTTCGGATACATGTATGTAAATAAATTATTTTACACTTAAGCCATTTTCAACCTTCTAACTAAACCTTCGTCCCCAGTGGGACAGCGGTAAGTTTATGGGCTTACAACGCAAAAATCCGGGGTTCGATTTCTCGCTGTGAACACAGCAGATATCCCAACAAACAAACAATCAACTAAACCTTCGTATCAAAGCTTTCATCAAACAACTACCATGACAAATTTTCAGCTTCATTACTAACTAAAGTGGTTCAACTTACCAAGAACAACCACAGTCACTGGACAGTGGTGATTTTCTTTCACTGTCTAATAACACCTATCCAGTAAAACTACCTCAAGAACAATCATATTAATATTGTCACAGATAGCCAGTGTTGTTGCTTTTCAAAACGAACAAGTATTAACATAGATGACTACTTTATGCCAAATCGTCTTGCTACCCTCTGAACAATTGCAAAATTAGCAACTTGAACCCAGCTCTAAATAATGTTGAACTGTACGATGACCAATCAGAAAAAAACAACGGTTTTGGAAAGTCAGTTATGTTTTCGACGGTTAAAAATAATCAGACCAAGTAGTTCGTTTACACAAATTTTTGTTACAACCAATCAAATCAGTTATAGTTTCCAATACAACAGAACATTTTCATGAGTCGAAATACTATTAAACATACTACAAGTCAACAACAAATGTAAACAGATTTTTACAAATCACAATAAAACCATTGTCATACTTCTCACAAACTTCCGACAACACTGATTTCGCAAGAAATCCGAATATAAAATTATAGCACAATTTCTAATACATTCCATTATCATTAGAATATTTCTAATAACGTTTGCAAAATTCACCTACAACAGATTTTAAACCTTCAATGCCAACACCTCCCTATACTCCACTTCGATTCCCACCACCACCTCCCCTTCAATCGTTCCCAGCAGTCCAGAACCGCATAAATTATGCGATAACGCTTCCACATGATCGTAAAAATAGACCAGTTTATATTTATACGAAATTTTATCTACGAAACTAAAGAAGAATACGAAACTGAAGAAGAATCCTATGGAAAATAGAATATGACTTTATATACAACAACAAACAGAAAGTAAAGTCAAACTTAACTAAACATTCGTCATTTTAATTACCAACTCAGTCACCACTGTTTTCAACAACACAAAACGTTCATTTGAGTCACGTGGCAGCAGAATCGAATTCAACTGGGAACATTATTTTAATTAACAACAGATCCCAATCAATCAAGATGTTTAAAGATCAAATAGACCAAAAAATTATGTTCACATAATAGTGATTCCAATTCAATAACTTAAAAGTTTTGAGACGGTTTGACTGGGTAACGAAAAAACTTTATTATAAATGTGCGACATTTAGACAAGATTATGTCATCCTCAGGTATAAGTAGCTTACAGAGATACATAAATATATATATACAGTATGAAACAAAGAAATCACATGACCAGAGATTGCTTCATAGTCTAGTATAGGTATCTTGGTACCCCAAAATGTTGATTTAGGGTGGGGCGGTTTTGTTCAAATAAGATAGTTTTCTCTATTTTGTGTTTATTGACGTTTGGTTCTTTGTTTAAAATTACAGTGTTTTGCATAAGATATATTGTGTTTTTTTTTAGTTGGAATGGTGGTAAACATGGGAGGGTTTTTATTATGTTGGTGAATCTTTCCAATTTTCTTCCGGTTTCTCTGATGTACAATTCTGGACAGTTATTGCACGTTAATTTATAAATCATGTTGGTATTGTGTGATTCTATGTAATTTTTATTTAATAATGATTTGAGTTTAGTGCCGGATTTTTGAGTGAATTTGACGTCAACAGAAATTTTATGTTTGATGGCAATTTTCTCCAAGTGTTGATTGTTTTTGAGATGATGTCAGGGATAAATGGTAAACTGCTATGTAATGTTCTGTTGTTATTTGGTTTATTGATGTCAATTTTGTTTGTGAGTTGTGTTTTGAGGTTTTTGTTCTGATGATTGTGTGGAAATATTTCGACAATGGTTAGTGGAAATTTGTTGGTGTGAATGAAGGAATACGTTAATGAGTTGATTTCTTCATCTATGAAGTTACTTGAGCAAATCCTTGAAGCTGTGTCTATATGTTTTTTAGTATATTGATTTTTTTGTTTGGATTCATGGGCTGAATTCCAGGGGATGTAGAGGTCTGTGTGGGTGATTGTTTGGGGAATTTTGGTTTTTAACTGTGTGTCGGAACTAATCATTTTGAGGTTTATAATAACATTTTCTTCATTACACAGTCATGCCGTTTCTAAACATTTATTTACTGTAAAATGAGCTCCTCGTCATCAAATTTAAGTGTAATAAATGGTTCGATTAAAACATTGCTTTAGTCATTATGGGACACCTACCCAACCCCAGAAAACTTTACAGTGAGCGAGAATGACAATCCGTGTATCGAAACATTTAGGACTACAATGAGTCCGTTTATTAAAATAAACATGTTAATACACACATGAGAAACCTGATATGGTAACCTTAGGTGTGCTGATAACCTTCGATCTATCGCAAAAGCTTGAACATTAAGGAAGGGTGAGGAAACATTTCATAAAATTGAGTCGGAATTCTGTGACTCTGACTGAGTTTGAAGAGGTATACCAGATACAAAGAAAACTGAAGATAGAAAAGTGAAAATAATATCTAAAAACAAAAACAGTCAAAGACAAACTAGTACACTGGACGATAGAAAGAGCTTCATTAGCTTAAAACTTGTATCTTAGTTGTTTGCTTATTAACTTGTTTAAAGATTGTTCCAGACTAAGAGCCCCCCCCCCCGGTAGCACAGCGGTATGTCTGCGGACTTACAACGCTAGAATCCGGGTTTCGATACCCGTGGTGGGCAGAGCACAGATAGCCCATTGTTTGGCTTTGTGCTTAATTGCAAACAAACAAACCAGACTAAGAGAGCATAAAACTATGTATAACGTTTCACATTTTATTACCTAAAGCTCTATTGTCTAGTTACACACATACATATAAACGTGTACGCTCAAAAATTTTGAAAATTCTAGATGAACGTGGAACATTCACCGAACTAAACTAAAGAAGGAATTAAACAATAATTAAGTTTTACACACCACACAGTTTCAGAATCCAAACATGGCCGGATATCGCCAATCATAAGCTGACAATGATAGCACGTCCAAATTAATACAAAATATAAAACCATTAATTACACAATCTTACTCGACCTTAATAAGCTATACTCCGCTTCCAGCACCATCTCCTGCACTCCAGAATCGTGTATTTCAACTATCCGTTGCCTTATACCATTTTGAAATTAGACCAAATTTGGATTTATCTGAAATATCGTTAGTGGGATTAAGGAAGACTTCTTCTAAAAGTAGAACAAATGGAGACGAAAGGCAGTCTTATCTCATAATCTTCTCCAGTTAGGGACGGCTAGCTTAGATAGTCCATGTGTAGTTTTGTAAGAATTTCCTAAACATCAAACAGACTTCACGGAAAACTGTTTGTTTCAGATCCACTAGTAGAAAATTTAAAACATCATCCCTGGGATTGGCTGTGATTGTTTTTAGTAGAAAGTTTACTCTCAATCAAAATGTTAAAAATTACAACAACAAAAAAATACTAACATAATGATGAGTCTAATTCAATAAATAGTTCGATTAAACAAATGCTTTATTCATTACGGAACATTTACCCAATCCAATAAAACTTTAGAGCGAACGAGAGTTACAATAACTCAACTCTCCTCGACACAATAAGTTTTAGTTACCGTCTATCAAAACACAGCATAATCTTGACAATGGAAGTACAATTTGGAAACTTACGTCTGAAAACTTACTAAATAAGCAACTTGAACCCAACTCTAAATAACGTCGAACTGTACGATGACCAAAACGAAAAACAGAATGGTTTTGGAAAGTCAATATTAATTTCAACGATTAAAAATAATCAGGCAAAATAATTAATTTCCACAAACTCTTGTTACAACCAATCAAATCAGTTATAGTTTCCAATACAACAGAACATTTTTATGAGTTGAAATACTATTAAACATACTACAAGTCAACAACAAATGTAAACAGATTTTGACAAATCACAATAAAACCATTTAGATAGAGCATGTTTTTTTATTATTCCTGTAAACTCCCAGTGGAGCATAGGGCCGCAACAACACCTCCCAACGGAAGTTGTTGTTGCAGTTACTTGTAGCAGGTTGGTTTTTACGGGGTGGAGTTGCTAACCCCGCGCCCAACCCTCCTCCTTTCTCATCCTGGACTTGAGACCGGGCAAAGGCGTGTGACGGGGATTCGAACCCGCGACCCTCAGATTACGAGTCGAGCGCCCTAACCTCCTGGCCATGCCGGGCCTTAGATAAAGCATAGTGTTCAACAACTCAATTTAGGAAACTAGATCAGTCATACTGCTCACAAAAGTCCGACAACATTGATTTCGCAAGCAATCCGATGTTAATATAAAGTTATGATACAATTTCTGGGGCATTCCAGTATCGTCAGAATCTTACTAATAACGTTTGCAAAATTAACCCACAACAAGAGAGGCGGCTAGAGTAGATAACCCATATGTATCTCAGGATACCAAATATGATCTCACCATCTGTTAATTTCAGTGTCATTCTAATTGAATCTTCTTGATTAAATTGATAAAACTTGAAACTATGTTCTCACGTGTTTTTGCAAATCGTTGCATAGATTTTTTGAGAAGATGATGTGGATCATAGATATAAAACTAACCTTCTCGTCAATCACTAAAGCCATCTTCAGCAAACACACCCACTTTCTTTTCCAGAGTATCCAGTACATTAACAAGAAAACCAGGATAGGGCTTAAGTAAAGATAACGATGTGCTTCTACTTGACAATGTGAAGATATTACCTAACAATCTATAGGTGTGGTAAAACACTGAGAGTGCAAACATTTTATCCTGCTGTGGTAAAACACTGAGAGTGCAAACATTTTATCCTGCTGTGATAAAACACTGAGAGTGCAAACATTTTATCATACCTTGTCCATCTAATGCCCTTATCTGACTTTCTCTGATTAGTTTCAATCTGTGACGTTTCGCAACTTGCTACAGCAGGTGGAAGCACCTTACTCAATTAGTTGCACGGTACCTCTACTTGTTTCTATAATGACAATGTATTAATTTCTTTGTTTATGTTGTCGAGTCGGCAAATTTTAGTTTGTAGGTTTCTGTGGCTACTGGTCACTTTCATTTGTGTTGTCACTTGGACCTGCGTTTTCCGCGCTGCTGCAGATACCGGATCCATCAGAATGTAATGTAATATTACACTGAAGAGATCCATAAAATCTAAAATCCATCTTACATGTTGATTAGCGTTGATACAGGATTCTGATAAAACGCTTATTGAAATTATTCACTGCGCTCAAATGTAACTGACCTTTCAAAGATAACATAACTTTTCTCCTTTTAACTGAAGTTGGATCAGTTGTCGACACTGCTACTAGTCGTTTTTTAAGAAGAGCGTGGCGTGGTCTTCAAAGCGGACACTGCACAAACGTTACCTTTTTGTGCAGCTGCTCTGGTGTCAAATGTCACAGGTCATCGTGTCGTGTGTTCAACACCCGTTTTTGTGGCATATGTTATGATATTATAATGATGTTTATCGCTTTCTCCCATGTAAAGTTCTCCATATCTGAAACTGCAAGATAAAACAACAGCATTAGAAATTGAATTTGGTCAATGATCTCATTAAGACCTTCCCTAGAAAAAAATGTAATCAACATTTTTTGGCAAAATGATATCGGGACCTAATGATGTCATATAGGTGAAACGCTCACCACATTTTATCTTACTAGTTCAACTATAATTGTAGCTATATTACAGTATTTTAGCTGCACTCATCTTATTTGTTTTAGTTCTCTATATGTATAGAAATAATTAATTATTGAAGAAAAATATATACATTTTTTGCATGATTAAATGTAACTTACATTCATTTGTAGTTCTGGCTTTCTGGGATACTCAAGTAATTTTTGTAGTCATACTTGAATTAACTAATTTTTTGATAACTTCAATTTTCAAAAGCAGCAAATTCACAACAAACAGACGAAGAAATCATAAGCATCCGCAAGGGGCACTTGTCCCCTGGATTAAAAATTTTGCGTTTCCCTAGTTACAGCTTTGGTATCATTTTGTCGTCTTGCTCCTCCTCTGTAATATATCCTGCGGACGCCCATGAATGAAATAGTCTGTGACTTCTTGGCGATAAATTTGAAAAATAAATAAATAGCACCATAATCCACTTGTTTTAAAATAACATATTATCAGTCAACCGTATATACAAATGTTCTAATAATATGACGCAACAACATAACAATCGCTAACTCATAACAATTGTACGGTACGTACATGCTACACAAAGTATGATTCGTAAACGATTACGTAAACAAAGTTGCCATAAATTTTAGCTTCTAAAATTAATTAAATATGACACCCGAGCTATATAACTTATCCAAATCATAATGCTCGCATTGAACTTGGATTCTGATTGTGCTTGTTGATGGAATAAGACGTACCTGATCTCCTCTCCCAGAATATATCACGAGGTAAAACTATTTCTTACCAGTTTAATTTATTTCTCACAAGGTAAAACTACTTTTTAGCAGTTTAAATCACTTGTGACTAGCTAAAATTACTTCTTTACAGTTTAAATTATTTCTGACTAGTTTAAATTACTTTTACTGGTTTAAACCACTTCTCAGCAGTTCCAGTTACTTATTACCAGTATAAATTATTTTTGATTATTTCAAATTACTTCTTACCAGTACAAATTACTTCTGGCTAGTTATTATTTCATATCTTTAAATTATTTCTGACTAGTTCAATTTACTTCTTACCAGTATAAATTACTTCTGGCCAGTTATTATTTCACATCTTTAAATTACTTCTGACTAGTTCAAATTACTTCTGACTAGTTCAAATTACTTCTTACCAGTATAAATTACTTCTGGCTAGTTACTATTTCATATCTTTAAATTACTTCTGACTAGTTCAAATTACTTCTTACCAGTATAAATTACTTCTGGCTAGTTATTATTTCATATCTTTAAATTATTTATGACTAGTTCAAATTACTTCTTACCAGTATAAATTGCTTCTGGCTAGTTATTATTTCATATCTTTAAATTACTTCTGACTAGTTCAAATTACTTCCCACAAGTTTAAATTACTTCTGACCAGTTATTACTCCTTATCAGTTTGAATTACTTCTGTCCAGTTATTACTCCTTATCAGTTTGAATTACTTCTGACCAGTTATTACTCCTTATCAGTTTGAATTACTTCTGACCAGTTATTACTCCTTATCAGTTTGAATTACTTCTGACTAGTTCAAATTGCTTCTTGCTAGGTTACGTTATTTCTAACTAGATTAAACTACTTATGGTATTAAGTTTGTTTGTAATTAAGCACAAAGCTACACAAAGAGCTATCGGTGCTCTGTCCGCAGACATGCCGCTGTGCCACTGGGGGGGGGGGGGTATTAAGTTAAGTCTGAGGTGTGGCCGTTATCATCTTTTAAAATGTAACTGTAGTAAATACTTAGCTTTTGAATTGTTTGATAACGCACTAAATAATATATTTATAACAAGCTGATTTCAAAGTACATTTGGCTTTTCGTTTTGCATAAGTTAACCAATGATATTTTCTGTTGCTGTTTTGGCAGTAACACTTACACAGATCTATGTATTTTAGTTTTTACCGTCAAAGATATAAGTATACGTTAATCAGTATTCAGTACCGTGATATGTTACTAATATGTTGATATTGAATAATATATTTGTATATCGATATGATGAAGAAGTATCGTTTAGATTTGGTTCCAAATGTCGAATAGTATCCTTTATCTTAATGTTATTTAGAATTCCAATGTTTTTATCTCAGTGTGTCTCGTTACAAATGTTGTTGAAGTGTAGATAAATACTGGAATGATTTTTTTTCTTCGTTCAGTTTGAGATTCTCTTCGATTCGAGCCGCTTGGTGGCGCACCGTGGAACCTATGCAAATATGTTTTAGAGATTTAATCATATGCGTGATTGTGAAGTTTTATTTTTCATGGTCACATAATGAAATACGCAAATAACAAATTTGCTGACAAAGCTGAGTCTGTAGATACAGAAACGATCGCAAATAAAAACCTCTTAGTATTTGTAATTTCATTAAGTTTAAGCATTTCAGCAAGAAAAACATATTAAGTAAAATAAATATGATATCGTAACATTGTTACTTAACCTCATTTCAATTACTTTTAACACTTTAAACCACATCTGATTTGTTTAAATTAACAATTTAAATGGCTTCTCACTATTTTATACTCCTGACTAGCTTAAGTTTCTTCTGTGTAAAATTACTTCTTGATAGTTTAAACTACTTTTTATCTGGCCCGGCATGGCCAGGTGGTTAGGGCGCTCGACTCGCCATCTGACCTCTTGGGCTATAGTGAGATTGACCATCACATTATAACGCCCCCACGGCTGAAAGGGCGAGCATCTTTGGTATAACAGGGATTCGAACCCGCGACTCGGGCGGTGGGTGGTGATGACTAGCTGCTTTCCCTCTAGTCTTACATTGCTAAATTAGGGACAGCTAGCGCAGATAGCCCTCGTGTAGCTTTGTGCGAAATTCAAAAAACAAACAAACTACTTCTTATAAAGTTATTTCTGGTTTAAATTATTTCTCTGTGATTTAAGTTACTTCTTATTAGTTTAAGTCCTGTCTAATTTAAGTTATTTCGTACTATTCGAAAGTACTTCTTAGTACTTTAGTTTATCTTTTATTATTCAAAACTGCTTCCTACCATTTTAAAGTACTGTTAAATGTTCAGTACTGATGCAACTTATATATAACAATCACTTACTTCTGAGCAGTTTAAAGCACTTGTTACTAGTTTAGGTTATTCCTTTATATTTTAAACTGCTGACTACTTTAAATCACTTCTTACCCGTCGAAACTGCTTCTGGCCATATTACATTACTTCCTACCATAATAAACTACTTCGGACCAGTTAAGATTACTTCTGACTTTTTTAAGTTAAGATTACTTCTTACTAGTTTGAACTATTTGTGACTAGTTTAGATTTCTTCTTCCTGTGTCACTAGCTGCAATGAGATGGATGATATGGACCTTTGTAGTAGCGACAAAAGTCCAATGTCCAGGAGCTGACTTTCCTAAACTTCACATCTGTCTTCCCTTGGTGGCTGACTCTTTCTCTTGGTCATAAGCCTTTTAAGTTGTGTAAAATGTTATTTCCTTAACAGTGAAACATTATTAAACTTACTAATGCAAGAATAGAATTAAAGAGCAATAGGCGCATCAGCAGAAAAGAAAACTCTGGAATAAGATACCCCGCGATCATAGCACCAACATTTTATTCGTCCTATTCATCCTGTTGTATATTTATGTTAGGTCACATTGATTTTACTTAGAGCAATGACATTGTTAGGTCTGCTGAATAAGAGGAGATTTGAAAACTATAATGAAAATCAATCATCAAAAAAAATCAGTAGATTTAACAAGACAGAAGATCTATCACTTTCGAACATTCTTCTTCAGGAGTAATAAAAGAGGATACTCAACAAGACATCTATTGAAACGTCGTACTGAGTACCCTGAATAACCGAGTTCGTGGGAATGAAATACAAAGATTTAGCACGATGTAAACACAATGAAAAACCTTTTTTATATCAAAGACACAAACACAATGCGTGTACTTGCTTGGTTGACAAAGGACAGATCGTTTTACCGGAGCAGAACTGTTCTCTCTCTCTCTCCAGAACTAACTTCTTCAAGATCATGCACCTCCTGTTCAAATCTAACGTTCTTTACTTAACGGGTAATATTGGATTTATTCAGAGCGACTGACCAATCTCATTCAAACGAAAGGGTGATTTTAACCTCATAATATCACTTGACCTACCACTGAACGTTCCTTCTGCCTACATTCGTACACAAAATGCAGCATTATAGTCATATATCCATAGGCAGAACAGGTGCTATCTCCATAGAATAACAGGGGAACATAATGACTTTCTTGACCTCGTATTATGTGAAAACTGTAAACACACAGAATAAGTATTAAATACTATATTAAAATAAGAAGGTAAAAAATTCGTGCTATATCAGAAAAACGTTTAGGTCCTAAAGAAATTTTGCTCTGGATAGAAACTTTTCTGATCAAATTTACCAGGTGGTCAACATGTTTTTTATTTTCACGGCCTTTAAATGCGTTACATATTTCTACTAGAACACACTTTCACCTTTTAATTAATTATTATTATTTTGAACATCGTACCAAATTACAGTCCCAGTTTATCTCTCTTTAATCTCCAGTTCCGCCACTTTTTTCTTTTGTATCTCTTTCCTTATTGGCCAGTCTCATCCGAATGATTGGAATGTTTCTGTTACAAATAACTTAAGGATAAATGATAATCGACTTTCCTTTTTCACGGAAATTGACTCTATCGCACCATTCTTTCAATTTCTTTACGATTGGACAAGGTCAAACTTAGGCACCTGTGAACAAAGCAAAGTCTGAGACCAAGATTCAATTTCGTCACAATGACATTAAGTTCGACTTATAGTTTACATGGTATTAATAACCAAACAAAACGGTAGCTTTGTAACCCAAATAAAAAATGGAAAAAAATTGAAATAAGACTACTGAAATCTTTTTTTTTCTTTACATAATTTGCTCATTATGTATAAAATATGTATGCTTATTAGTTTTCTTCAGAATTAAAAATGACAAATGTTTTGATTTATTCTCAACAACGATGCGCATCTAAGACAGTCTGCAAAATTTCATTGAGCGTATTTGCCTACTTTTGATTCTAGAGGAATGTGAAGTTTTCCAAAACAGATTAAAATGGTCATAACTCCAACTTTTGTCAGGCAATAAACGAAAATTAATGCAAGTATTATTTTTCTTAGCAAGTTCAAATTGTATACATGTTGTCAATTATGTAAAATCTGCTTTAAAACGGCTTTCAAAATAGCTTAGGGGAGACCGGGGCTAGTTGTTACAGGGGCAAGTTGATACAGTGCCTCTAGCTCTTCTTGAGATTAATAGACGACGATAGTTCATGGACCATCGAACACGTGTTGCGCAAGCTTTGTTTTAATGGCGGCATGAATAAGATCAGTCACGAAATAAAAAAGGTATGTACATTTTCTGTTTTTGCATACCTAAACTAAAAAAAAAGTCTTGGGAA
>NW_013665827.1:785930-788851 GCF_000517525.1 Limulus polyphemus | reverse complement strand
ACGGAAAATTAAGTAACGACTGGAGGCGTAACAATATCAACTTACCCCGCATCCGGGCATATTGTTATACTTGACTTTACGTCAAAATATTTACAAAATCTTTTATGTAACCAATTTTGTTCAATATAGAATATATAATTTTGATAAATAACATATTTATCTTTCACTTTCATTCAGTTTCAATGTATGATTCGGGTTATTTCGCTAGATATTGGACTTTTTCTAAAAATCGTAACAACTAGCCCCGGTCTCCCCTATTTTATCAATCTGTTTTATAATCCATGTACACCACAAGTGACTGGCTTCTTATATAAAACATAAGTTTCAAAACTAGGGATATAACATAAATTTATTCTGCATGCTTGAAAGATTACTCTTGCTATGTGACTTTAAACAATACTGGATGACATAAATATCAAAATGGTTTACAAATTATGTAAGTACACCTAGTAGGTTATACTTCATTAGTTCCAGGTTTAAAGTCGTGATATCGTGAGATGTTATATTGTGACTTTATTTTAGGCCTGTGTAAGGCGGTAATTAATTCTTTATGTTATTGTCATTAAGTGGGTAATGAGTCACAAAACAAATAATCAAAACATTTCAGAGGTGGGGGCGCCAAAAGTGTATTTGCCCCCGGGTGCTGAGAACCCTTGCAATGCCACTGCTTGATAATGTGTGTAATATTAGCAATATCCTTATCTGCATATATTACTCCCTGTTTAAGTTATTTCCCTTTAGAGGCCTAGATAAACTATAATGATTACAGTTTTAATATCGTGAAATCTACCCAGAAACGTTTGAGCGAAAAAAAACCCAAACTCCTGCAAAATAAATTACCCTGGCACTACTCACATTGAACCATTTCATGCATTTGCTGTGAAACTGAATTAAAGCAGAATTTTAGCTTTTTTGCCCCAAGCCTTGTTGGATATACATTAAAGTTAGCATGTTATAGCTCCTAGTAAAAAAAAAATATATACAAAGATTCCAATAATAATATATATATACATTAGCTAATATTCTCAAGTGTGGTCTTGTGTAATTGTTATAGTTTATTTAAAGTTCGTGTTGTATCTTGAATAACTTATTTTATGTTATAGTAAATCGAAGTTTGATACTGGCTACTTCATCCTATATATACTGAATTTAAATGTAATCAATCAGAAAAAAACTTAAAACCGCAGAAAGAATCGCTTTCCATCTCCCAGAACTTTGTCAGTAGTGTCCTCTATCAGAATCTTCTAGAAGCTCTTTGTAAACACCATTATATAGGCTAAAGTAAAATAAGTGTAAAATGTATTTTTTTGCAAAATCGTACTAAATACATATAGCACAGAAACATTTCTTGGTTACTAATTTTCGAATTTAACCTAAAATTTAATGCAAAATTTCGTAAATATTCTAATGTGTTACGAATTTTTGTTGAGGTATTACATTCTTTGTTTTTAGTGAAAACAATGAAAAAATAAAGCTACTGCTATACAGCAATTGTCCACCTCTATTTTTCAAACCACAAATTGCTTTACATGCTAGTGTTTCATAATTAAAACAATAAGAGTTTTTGTTCTATCAGACGACAAAAATATTCCATTATTCTATTATTATTATTTACTAAAGGAAATCGAAACGATGTGATTTCTGGGCGTCTCTGCTTATTGGTGAATAATTCACTCTTACACAGAATGTGAACGATATTTGTGAACACTTTGAAGAAAAGTATAAGAAATGAATCCCAAGTAATGACTGGTTAAAATGCCCAACCAATCTGCATGGATCTAGTTAAAGTTTTTGTTTAAAAACTATGGTTGTTTGAATTTCTCGAAACTTCTCAACGACCAACTGCGCTAGCCGTCCGTAATTTAGGACTGAAAGACTAGAAGGAAGGTAGATAGTCAACACCACCCACAGCCTATTACACTTTACCAACGAAAAGTGGGATTGAACGTTACATTATAACGCTTCTACGTTTGAAAGGGCGAACATGCTTGGAGATCGGATTCAAATCCGAAATCTGCAGAATGTGAGACGAGCACGTTAGCCACCAGACCATGCCACACCTGAAGAAAATTAACATAATGTTAATGAATGTATTACTTAAAAAAGTTTTTCTACTGATTATCTAAAAATTATATTTCACAAACTATAAATAAATGTATGAGTTGGTTGTTGTTAAGCGCAAAGCAACAGAATGAGCTATATCTGCACTGCCCGCCATAAGTATCGAAACCCGACTTTTAGTCTTATAAAGTTCACAGACATTCTGCTGAGCCAACGGAGGAGGAGACTAAATATACAATATTTCATTATTGATATTATAATGTTCAATATATGGATATTTACATAAAACCAAAATTATTTTCGTTCTACATCCATTATCTCTAGGGAAAAATTGGAATTTTCTTTCTTCTCATTTTTTATGTATTGGCTGGATTCTTTACAGTAGGTGTCTGTGACTTCTTAGCGATAAATTTCAACAATAAACGAACAGAACACAGTCCACTTGTTTTAAAATAATGTATTAAAAAAATTAGAAATTCGGATATAAACGTGTGATAAGCACCCTCTAGCAGGAAATAAAGAAATTAAATATTGTTTCTAATTCGTTGAATTAATCAACAGAAAACAAGTTGACTTATTTCACGATTTTCAGCAGATCTTTATTTTTTGTGTACCTTCTTAAAAAAAATGAAGTTCTCCTTACACATAAAAATAGTTTGTTTGTTTGTTTTAGAGCAAAGCCACATTGGGTTATCTGATGTGTCAACCGTGGGGAATCGAATCCCGGATTTTATCAATGTAAATCCGTAAATTTACCGCTATCCCACAAGATATTGTTACGTCTCCGTTCGTTAGTTAATTTTCCGTAAATTCGTTCCGACGAAACTTTAGTGACACAAGTCCTTTCTAAAATAAAACTA
>NW_013665827.1:783172-784993 GCF_000517525.1 Limulus polyphemus | reverse complement strand
AAGAGTATCATGAATTCTTGGCAGTGGGTGTGAGTCTTTTTCGGTTATGCTGTTAAGTGCCCTGAAGTCCACACAGCAGCGTTGGATCCCATCCCACTTCTGACACCAATTTGTTACGTCTCCGTTCGTTAGTTAATTTTCCGTAAATTCGTTCCAACGAAACTTTAGCGACACAAGTCCTTTCTAAAATAAAACTGGTTTATTCTTTCCGAATACAACTTTACGATACACTTAATTTCAACAGTCGCGCTATAACAAACGCTATAATTCTCAAGGAACGTCTCATGTGCTTAACAATATTCTCTCTCCGCAGTTAAATTACACATTGTCCCGTCACGTTGTGACCGTCTTATATATACAAGACTAACACATATCTAGTAAACGCTAGGGCATTCATGAAGGAACAGGATATTTCTAGAAGTCAATGACGTGTTACTAGCGTTACGTGACCTCGATGTCGTAACAATATGTTGTTTTTATTATGTCTACTCTAAAAGGCTTTAGCCCTACATTTTTAATTGGGTTCCATCGGCTTTTACAAACATGTTTCTAAGCTATTTATGCACCAAACTGCTAGGTGACATTTTGACTACATTTAATCGAGTGACGAATTAAAAAACATAAAATGAAATACTAATCGATGTTTCAATGAATTACGCTAATCACAACAGGTAAACCCTGTGTTTTGTTCATAGAAAATGAATGATTTAGCACATTTTTGGTCAGTTATTTACGCTGGTTGTTGTCACAGACAAAAACTTGTAATAGCATGTAATATATGGACCTCATCGGTAGTAAATTATATAAAAACAAATCAGTAATCTCAGGGTTAACTGGCTTCATCCATCAGGTCTTATCACGTACTTCGTTAGTATATATGTTGTTTCCTACTGAAAACAAACAAATTATACTGCTCATAAAACGCCAATATAAAAAGTCTTCTTAGCAACCATGACGATATTTTTTCAATTTCATAAACAGCGTAATGTTTCCTTATTCGTGTATTTTGGTACTAGCATTATTTAGTGATAACTTTAAATTGACTTTATATATATTCATGTAATTTATGAGGATTATGCAAATTCTTATACAGCACTTACTTGTGTGAATATAGTGAAGCAAGTATGTGTTTCTTAGGCAGAGCCGTAACTATGGCTGGGTGACCGGAGTAGTTGACAAAAATGATGGTCTGACCTGGGCGCTAAATTACAGAGTTACTGTTCTATAATATTAGTCCTCTTCTGTCTGTAACTATACATTACTTTGAGTAGGTAAAACGTATAAGTTTATTTGTTTTCTTATTCTTACTGATGTCTAAGGAAAATACGTTTCCTTTCGAGATTTTAATTTCCATTTAAAAATTCAGATGTTTCCATTCTGCGGTTTTATGTAGATTTTGTGACAGTTTCACAGCTGTAACTTATCCCAACCACCAATGCGTATTTTTAATTGCACATAAATTTCACATAATAAATTTAGTGGGAGTAATCACGTACAGATGGCAGCAGCAGAGTCTTTTTTTCTTTCTTTTTTCAGAAAGTGGCAGAAGAAGTTTGTTTGATTGTTTTAGCACAAAGCTATATAGTGAACTTTCTGCAATCTGTCCACTCGAGGAATTGAACCCCAGATTTTAGCGCTGTAAGTCTGTCAACTAACCACCGACTCAGCGGGGGCATCTGAAGAAGAGCTAAAATCTATAACAGATCTTCCGAATACTTTGCGTGATTAATCTATTTTGGATGTTAAGATATTTTCCTATTCTATAAAAATTATGTCATTTTGTTTGACTCAAATAACTGACTGCAAATCAGAAACACAGCT
>NW_013665827.1:780955-782172 GCF_000517525.1 Limulus polyphemus | reverse complement strand
AGTTTGTACCTACCTAACCTAACTACGTACTACGGCAACTACCTAGAACACTAGCTAAATTACTATAATAAGATACTTCCGTAATACTTTAGTCGTTGATTAATCTATTTTGAATGTTAAGATATTTTCCTATTCTATAAAAATTATGTCATTTTGTTTGACTCAAATAACTGACTGCAAATCAGAAACACAGCTAAAATCTATAAGAGATCTTCCGAATACTTTGCGTGATTAATCTATTTTGAATGTTAAGATATTTTCCTATTCTATAAAAAATTATGTCATTTTGTTTGACTCAAATAACTGACTGCAAATCAGAAACACAGGAGTGTAGAAAACACCTAGTTAATATAAAATATCACTTAACAAGATAAAGTACAACCCAATATCTCTTCTTCGACCATTTATTCATTATTGGTTACAAAGTACTTGGCATACACTCTCTGCCTGGTGAAGTTTGTGCAAAACTATTCTAGGGTGATTTGCATTAAACGTCCTTAGTTTTGAAATGGTAGACTAGAGGGTATGACAGGTAATCAACACCACTCACCGCCAACTCTTAGATTACTCTTTACCAACGAATACAGGGGTTGATCGTCACATTATTACATCCCAATGGCTGAAAATACGAGCTTGTTCGGCAACTGGTTTCACTCCCGCGACCGGCAGATTGCGTGTCAAGCGTAGTAACCACCAGGCCACGACAGATTACACCCTATTGTCTCAAAAATTACTTTTTGACAAAGACATCAGACACGTTTAAAAATCTGTAACACATCTCGCACCAAAATAAAACACTATTATTGAGCGTTAAAGAAGTTATATCATGATTAACATGATTGTTTCAATAACCTCAACTCTTCAGATGAACATGAATGTTTCAATAACCTCTATTCTTCAGGTTAACATGATTATTTCAATAACCTCAAATCTTCAGGTTAACATGATTGTTTCAATAACCTCTATTCTCCAGGTTAACATGTTTGTTTCAATAACCTCTATTCTTCAGGTTACCGTGATTATTTCAATAACCTCAAATCTTCAGGTTAACATGATTGTTTCAATAACCTCTATTCTCCAGGTTAACATGTTTGTTTCAATAACCTCTATTCTTCAGGTTACCGTGATTATTTCAATAACCTCAAATCTTCAGGTTAACATGATTGTTTCAATAACCTCTATTCTCCAGGTTAACATGTTTGTTTCAATAACCTCTA
>NW_013665827.1:780147-780945 GCF_000517525.1 Limulus polyphemus | reverse complement strand
ATTTGTATTGATGATGCTTTTCCATCTTACAATCAGGTTGTTAATGCCCTGATTAAAGAAATCACTTGGCTTTGAAACAAAAAACATGTCGATATCCTCTTTAACACCTTCTACATTTGCATACACCATTAAGATGGTGTTGCAGCAAACGAAAAAGATGGTAATCTGATGGTGCTATATCTGGAGAATATGGTGGGTGGGGGAAAACTTCCCAACCCAACTTCATAATCTTATGTTGCGTCAAACGTGCATTGTCGTGGAGAAGAAGAACACCTTTACGATTGACAAATGAAGGGCGTTTCTGATGAAGGGCATTGACAGTTCGCTGTGGACTGAGGAGTTCGAAATGAATTACTTCTTTGATGACCCACCAAATGCAAAGCATCACTTTCTGCGGATGGAGTCCAGGTTTGAGGGTCGGAAGTGGTTTTTGTCTAGGACAGAGCCATTGTTTTTGGCGTTAAATATTCACACAGATAATCCATTTTTCATCACCGATGACAACTCTGTCCAAAAATAGTTCACGCGCATTACGCGCCACAAGAGACGAAGTAACGTTCACACGTTGGAAACGATGATCATCGGAGAGTTCGTGAGGCACCCAAACACCTTCTTTAAGGAGTTTTCCCATATTCCTTAGATGTTTATGTATTGTTTCATGAAAGACATGCAACTTCAGGGCCATTTCACGAGTGTGTCACCTTGGGTTAAATTCAACAAGCGTCTTCAGAGCATCAATATTAATTCCAACATGTCGGCCCCTGCCATCATAGTTTTTAAGGTTAAAGTCACCTGAAT
>NW_013665827.1:770371-780137 GCF_000517525.1 Limulus polyphemus | reverse complement strand
AGTCTCGCCGTGTGCCATCACTATAAGGGATTAGAGTATATTAAACTTTAAACATTATATAGGCTACACTAACATGACGTTTTGGTGGTTCATTTAACTAATATACGTAATGCACGTCTTTTTTTTTGGGGGGGGGGGGGGGTAATGAAAGTGTTCCAAATCGCGACAATAATTTTTTGACGACCAAATACATGGAAGTCAGTCCTATGTCTTATCTTACAAAATCTTCAGAACTTTATATACAGTCTCAAAATTTCACATTTGTCAATTTGTTTATATTTTATTAAATACTGTGTGGTAACTTTAAGGATGCATCTTATCAAGAGAGGTGTCTGTGGAAGTAGGGTCTACACAGCAGTAGAAACACAAAGCCTAACATAAAAGCAATGAGAACATATTTCTAGACTAGCGTGAGATTCCGAAACTATTAGGACTAAAATATTAGACTTATGTACAGAAAGGAAGTATTGATATAGTTATTTTCTTCTATTGCCAGGTGGTTAGGGTGCTCGACTCGCAATCTGCGGGTCGCGGGTTCGAATCCCCGTCCCACCAAACATGCTCGCCCTTTCAGCCTTGGGGGCGTTATAATGTGACGGTCAATCCCACTATTCGTTGGTAAAAGAGTAGCCCAAGAGTTGGCGGTGGATGGTGATGAATAGCTGCCTTCCTTCTAGTCTTACACTGCTAAATTAGGGACGGCTAGCGCAGATAGCCTTCATGTAGCTTTGCGCGAAATTCTAAAACAAACAAACATATATTTTCTTCTAAGCCTTTTTATTATTATTATTTCTACGGTAGGGTACATGGTCAGGTGACACAACAAAACTTTGAAATTATTCATATCAGGAAATGTTAAAATCCAGACATACACGCGAATAAAACATTTAACTCAAGGGTTTCATTTTCGAATATTATTAAATGTTACACATTACTAGGCCATTGCTTTCTTAAGTCTCATTTTATTTTCTAGGTTTATTTTTACTTGTCGTGTTTTTGCTTTTAATTGACACGGAATTGTTAGAAAAAAACAATTACTTTGATTCTTAGATCGAGAAAGACCCGCCAGCTTTATGTCAGAAAAAAAAGTATTACAGGCTATGTAACCGTTTTGCAACAACAACAAAAAAATCCCAACCTTATCAGTCACAAAAGTTTTACTTTAAGTTTAGTCACGCACTCACGACTCATTCAGTTTCCTACGATTTATACCACACGTGAAAAAAGTTGGCATTTACCTCCCATCAACTGAGGGGGTTGTTTAGCGTCTAACTGTCTATACGATGGACAGGACGTGGATTTGGGCTAAGTCACCCAACTAATGTTGTTGTTTTTTTTTTATTCAGCTTCCAAAGGAGTTTGTGATATGATTCGGTCACTAGTATTTCTGACATGATTTTGTCTCCTTTTTGTTGATTGACAAGAAAATATAGATAATTTTACGAAAGATTTAGAGACAAGTCCAAATAATCCAAAATAGTAGTCGTTACACTGTCATTTTTGTAAGATGTAATTGTAAATGCTTGACTGGACTCCACAGTTGGAATCTATTTTTAGAAATGACAGATGGAAACTGGTCATTGTCTTGTGCAGCATTAAGTCAGATAAACGTGATAAGAAACAGATACGTTTTAAATCTATGATAATTATTGTTAACAGGAATATTTGTTATTAAAAATTTGATACAATTTGGAAAAGTATCAGAAATTTGTTATGCTTTTATTATTTATTTTTATAAAACCCATTCGATATTTTGACAATTCGACAAAAAAAAAGTAAATCACTTTATTATTTAAAACAACGCATTATTTGATTCAGCAAGTATAAAATGAAATATTACACCAACATTTAATGTCTAATAACATTAAAATTCTCAGAGATAAGTATTTTTAAAATAATGGTGGTACAGACTATGTAAGTCTAATGCTTAGTAATATTTGATTTAGACTGCTTTAATTTCAAAAAGTTAGTGTTTTTCTTTCGTCGGTGGCTTTGAATACCTTTTTCAGTGACGTAGTATTCATATCTCTACTGAGAAAGTCCTCTGCAAAGATCAACAACTGAAGTACACCATATACATAGCATAAAGTAACGGGGCTAAAACATGTTGAACCACAAAAAGCAGCACATTTCAACATCATATGCAAACATCAAATTTGTGCTTTCTTTATAAGTTTTTGTTTGTTTGTAATTAAGCACAAAGCTATACGATGGGCTATCTGTGCTTTGCCCACCACGGGTATCGAAACCCGGATTCTAGCGTCGTAAGTCCACAGACATACCGCTGTGCCTCTGGAGGGCTTTTAATAAGTGTGAACTTCAAGTCATGAGTGTTAAATTTGTTAAATTATGAAGAAATTGGAATTTTAAGATGCTTACTAGAATCCCAGGATTTAAAATGAATTTTTTTATGAGCCTAATAATTTTAGCTAAACTATTTTCACCAACAGCAACTTCACTTCTTCTCACCAACACAACTTCACATTTAAGCCCATGATTATTCGATATATTTAAAGATTTAAACTTTTTATTCAAGTTTTATGGCAAGTTCTGTAGCTTATAAAAATCCAAAATTATCTTCAATTTGTGCATTAGAAATACACTTTCGTCACTTAATTTGCCCATCGGTATCTTATTCGTCATCAACTGGCCTTAATTTTTATTATAATAATATGAATTATTCATTGCGTTGTAACGTGTTCTATCGTTGGGCGGATTTTACATAATACAGGAAGCTTTTAGATTCAACAGAAGCCTTAACTTTCGTGAAATTTCTAGAATTCATCAATCACTACTCATGTAAAAAAACAACAACAACCTCTAGGGGACAAAAATCTAAATTAAGATATCAACAATAATAAAGTTATAACCCACAATAATTGGTTAGTTGTCATCGTACTTTTATTATCCATGGTTTTGGTTGTAAAGTACGGAAACACCAAGTTTCAAAAGTCATTTGTTGCCTTGTTGCTCTAGCCCAAGCAGCAAATTACTCATTCTCTTACTATTCTTGTCAGTCTTGCACTTCAATGAAAGAGAGTTCAATAGGAAAAACACTTGGTGTTCTTTAACTTACCTGGGGGTATGGAAGGGGGCGAAATGTCTAGTTTAATTTTTCTATCTCAATTCAGGCTTAGCTGTTGGACGTGTTTTAATGGTGTTGCTCTTTTACTACTGTATTGGCTTTTCTCCAGTCACGATCATGTCAGTGCAGATTAATTGGCTAAGGTTACTAGTTTCGTGATCCCGACTGCATTTATCTGCTTTTTTCAATGTGTTTTAAAGAAACCATTCGAAACTTCCAGAGGATCAAACTGTTCTATAAACAAGTTCTTTCTGCTTGAAAGCCTAATTTTAAACAGATGTGAGCTTACAATACAAAAATTGAAGGAACTGAGTAACGTCAGTATTATGGGCGTAGGCAGAGAGATTTGGGGGTAGGGGCGATCGCCTTCCACCCAAATATATATACATATAAAACATATCCAAATGGTGTAAAAACAGTCTCGGGTACCATCAAAATGCACCACGTTCAGTGAAAAGTTAAACATCCCGAGGAAGCATGTATCTTATCCTGCAGTATTGCTTTGACACTCGTTTCCTTTTTCCTCCAAAAGTAGCATCCCCCGTTACAGATACCTGCCAGCGCTACGGCATAAATTAAAATTATTTTTTCGACGATAAAACAAATAATATCACAACCTTGAATTCTCAAAGTATGTTGTTAGATTGGCACTTTAGTTTTAAAAATAAATTATAATATGTTTTATCTATAATTTCGCCATAGTCGGTCCCAAGTCCGGTTGAGAAAGGAGAATGGTTGCCGTCAGAGCTTGCAACTCGGACATCAAAACTTTGTAAAACAAATATGAATAAGAACCACCTGGTATGCCATAAAGTTAGGGTATCTCCCCGTAATCGATGCGTACTTCTATCCCCCCAGGTGGTGTGAAAAGTTGGAAAGGGGTACCGCTGGACCGAAAGCAGCTAAAGAAGAGAGCTGGGAACTAAGGATGGTAACATGGAATGTCTATACGATAACTGGGAGAGGCAGAGAACCAGCAGATGCATTAGAAAGAAGAAAAGTAAAGATTGTGTATATTAAAGATACCAAGTGGGAAAGGCAGAGTACGAAAAAGATAAGTGGAGGCTACAAACTGTTCTACTCAGGAGGGTCAAAAGGAAGGAACAGAGTTGGAATTGTATTAGCTAAAAAAATTATGATGACAGTGGTCAAAATAGAGAAAATATCGGAACGATTCATGCGCTTGAAGGTGACAACTGAGGATGGGCTGCGGAACATAGTGTCTGGTTATGCTCCGCAGATATGATGCTCTGTCGAGAAGATGGAGGATTTTGAAGAGAAACTACAAGACATAATTATAGAGATATCAGATAGTGAGATGTTGATTTTGGTAGCAGACCTGGATGCACATGTAGGAGAAAAAGTAGATGGTTTTGAAGGGACACGTGAGAGGAGAAGCTATGGAATTAGAAACGTGTAATGAGAGAGGCGGTTAGAAATGGCAGAAAGTGAATATTTGTTACTGACAAATACTGGGTTGCAAAAGACAGAGGAGCACCTCATCACGTACAAAAGCGACCAGTACAAGATGCAGATTCATAGTCTGAAGGAAGGACAGAAAAAATGTTGGATGTTAAGATGATACCAGGAGAAACAGTGGCATACCAACATAGAATGCTGATAATGGAGAAGGAGAATAAGAGAAACAAAAAGAAGGAAAAGAGAAAAGGAACTGAGAAGATTAAGGTGTGGAAAAATATTGGAAATATAAAAATTATTTAATGTTTAACTTACTTCAAATACAAAATTAAACAACTTTTCTATTGCCAATGTTTTTTTCACTTATTTCCATAATTTTTGGCAAAATTATAAATTATATTTTGTTTTGTCCTGACAAAGACCACATTAATAAACTCACTATTATAATTAATTAGTAAATAATTATATCATACTTCTGAAGTAATAACCTACGAATAGTAATTGTGCATGTGCGCTCACGGTATGTAAAAAAAAAGCTTCATCTAACGATGTTAGCACAAACGTTTATAATGTAATTTTGTTTACCATATATGGATTACCGATAATAGATTTTCATTTTGTAAAATTATTTATGTTCTGTTTTAAAAAATCTAATCATTTTCAGCACTCATTAGAAGAATGTCCAGACTTTATGAATTTCAGTTTTATTTATGCTAAAACTTCCCTGCTTTCACTAATTATGGTGAGTACCTGAAACTTGAAACTGTTTCATCAAAATATATTCATATTGTTTAATAGAAGTTAAGTTTTATTATAGAGAGGTAAATATAAGAGAAAAAGCTTAAAAAAATATACCATTAATTTTTGCTGTTTTTCTGCTCCTCAATGTCACAAGTAGGCTTAGCAAATTTCGATCTACAATTAAACTCTAGCGCAGTTACGTTAGACGATTAAGTATTTACGTCCTCATACAGTTGTATCTAGTATAAACAAAATCGAATGTTGTTATTGTTGTCTTCTCTTTAAAATATAGTTCTAGTCCTTCAAAGTACGTTGTTTGCATGTTAAATATTCAGTGATCATGTGACTAATTACTCAACAAAATAACAGTAATTTAATCATTGTTACTCATTTAATTTTTATGCTGTTGTATTTTAGTTACTTACTTAGGAATGATTTAATTCTTTTATTTGGCTTCAGATACTAAAGATGGAATCGGATGCGCTCCGAAACACTTATCTGTATTCCTTTGTGTTATAAATAAACAACGTTGTTTACCTTAAGTATCGTTATCCTTTTTATTGTGAAACATCGTTTTCCTCCAAACACATCAATTACTAATATCTCAACAAATATAAGTTAACGACAAAAACAGTTTAAATACTAAAGTATACGGAAAGTTAGAATGATAATTAATCTATGATAAACATTTTACAGGTATAAAAGTAATATAACGTTAGTAATGAGCTAGTATAATTTACCATTGTGATTGCACGAGTTGTTAAAAGTACCTTATTAGTATCAGCAAGGGGTTAACCATTTATCACACTTAGGATTACAAGCTACGTGTACCAAGACAGTTTTGAACTTGATTGACTCTTTTTTTTTTAGAGTTACGAGTTACAAGTTGCCTGCAGTAATCATCCTGTAGACTTACTCGCTTACTTAGTGTTACTTGTATTACAAGCTACGTGTACTAAGAGCATTTTGAACTTGACTGACTGTTTCTTAGACTTACGAGTTACAAGTTGCCTGCAATAATTATCCTGTAGAATGACTCGCTTACTTAATGTTACTTTTACTACAAGCTACGTGTACTAAGAGCGTTTTGAATTTGACTGACTGTTTCTTAGAGTTACGAGTTACAAGTTGCCTGCAATAATTATCCTATAGAATTACTCGCTTACTTAGTGTTACTTGTATTTAGAGCAAAACTGACAGTCTCCATTCCAGAGTTACAAACAGTGGCGTAAGTATGCGGCTATATGTCCCCCAATCCCTGCAATTGATGAGGGGGGGGGGCGAGCCAAAAGGAGGCCCGAAGGGCCTGACAAGTTTAAGAACAGCCGACAAGGGGGAGAGATACGATTTAATTTGTTTGAAGTAAGGGATGGTTGCACTATTCAATTAAGTTAATGATATCACTCAGCCAGAACCGTAATTATAATTATATGGAAATAAATATATAGAGAGTCCAATTACGCCACTGGTTACAAGTTACCTGTGGTAATAATCATTTAGACTTACTCGCTCATTTAATGTTACAAACTACTTGTGCAAAGAACGCTTTTTGAACTTTACTTGTCTGCATACCTACAAGTCAATTAACCCCTGGTGGCTCAGCAGTAAGTCTGGGAGTAAGTCTTATAAAGTTAAAAAACTGGGTTTCTATACACGCGATGGGCGGAACACAGATAGCTTATTGTGTAGCTTTGCGCTTAACAACAAACAAACAAGCCAATTATAACGGTTGTTCTTAGATTTTCACATTTACTTAGCTTCATAGTACTAGTTAATTTTGACGTTTGGTTTATTTTGGACAGTACTGTAAGTTTTTACACTATTTATTCTTCAACATCAACGCGTTTCTCTTTTATGATACAGGTTACTTGTACTAATTACTGTTTAGTCTTGGCCTGTTTTGGACAGTGTTATAAGTTTCCTGTACTACTTACCCATCAGATTTGACTCGTTTCTATTTAGTGTTGTAAAAATATAAGTTACTTGGAGTTATTACCCTCTATGGTTTAGTCGTTTTCTATAGCGCTTTAGATTCTTGTACTTTTTACCCTTTACACTTGGCTCTTTATTTATAATGTTATGAGTTATTTGTACTAATTATCATTTAGTCTTAACCCATTCTCTTAGTTTCACAATTACCCCTCGAGCTGTTGAATAGGTTGGTTGAAAAAAGCTGTCAAGGTTAACGGGTTTTTGGAATGAAGCACAAGATGGATCTTGGAAGACGGAAAGCTGGCGATCGTCCAACCCCTCGCACCCCAATTCTCTTTCTCCTCTCCCCTTTCTTTGCAATTATCTATTTTTTGATCATGAAATATACATAAATAAAGATGTCATTAATAAACTTCACCCAACTGGATTCTTTGTAAACTTTGTAATCATTCGTCATTAAAATGAAGGATTGCTATTTAAGATTATAATATGTATGTACACATGTGCAAACAAATACAAACCTTGAAGAATAAGATAAGCTTTAACGGCGTTAGATTCGGTCTAATTGTAAAACATTGATGACATAATATACAAATTAACTACTGTTCCTAACCACTTCATGTACAAATGTTTCAACATTAACTTCTGTTTGCTTAAAAATACAGCAATATATATATATATATATAGAGAGAGAGAGAGATATTTTGTGCCAAATGCTCTATCATAATTAAAGTTTATGTGAATAACAGACGAAAAAATAAAATAACTTGAAGTTAAACGCCAAGCTAAACAGTTTTGACTTTGCTTGTATTAGATAATTTCCAGTAAAATACTTTATTGATCCATGTATAAAATCAATTTTCTAGCATTTTTACTCCCTTCTGGGGAAACATAGTTTTTCATACTCTTTTTCTGTACTGTTATTAGTTGTTCTCAAAAAGTTTGAGTTTCGCTATTTTCTCTCCACGGTGGGTAAACCTATAGAGTCCGCTCACTATCTTATGTAGGAGTCTAACCCTGATTTTTACTGTTCACTTTAAATGGAGAGTCTTCCATGACAGATAAGAAGAAAGGTTGCGACAGATGTTTTAGCACGTTCACAGGTCCTTTCATCAGATCAAGGCATATATTTTGTTTTAATGTTATTTGGCTTTCAAAAAAAAATAATAATAATAAAACATCCGAAACTTATTGTTAAATTTTAGTTAACAACTGATTTTTAGTTGTCATTTATTTTTAGTTCTATCCTTATTTATTTTTAAATTTATGTTTATTTGGTCACCGAATTCAGTTCAATATATAAATATAGTACTTCCCTGTAGTAAGACTTTCTTAGCGATGATTGTTATGGCTTGTCTTACCTAACACTTTTGCCTATAGGTGGAGTTGATAAATAACAACATCCTTTCGCAGTTTCTTTTTTTTTAACCTTATATTAATTATACATTAAAATACCGACGCAATCCATTTAAGTTTCTATCAATATTGATACGCCAGTATATAGATCTATAACAAAAGGTTATAGAAGCGGAAACGTAGAGGCCGGAGGCATGACATCAGACTCAAGAGGTTGGGTTTTTATAAATTCCAGGTCACTTCTCAACCTGCTTGACAAGACATGCGCTTCTTCATCTTGATGACCTACATCTGGATATGTTTTCTACAGGTGATGTAAGATGAAGTCTCTGTGGGTGAGTGAAACATGTTTCGTTAAAATTAGGCCTAGCTCTGGGAAAACGACGAGTTTTCCGCAGCACACGTGATAGTTACTCACATTAAACGTTACTCCATAAAATGTATAGGTAATCACTATTATCATTTTTTAAATTCAGAGATACGGACATCATTTTTTAAAATTCAACCACGTGTTTTAATTTTTATTTTAAAATTTCATTATAATTTGCACTTTATTTGTGAATTATTTTGTTTTTACTTAAATTAAGTTAATCAAGTAAGAACACAGCAAGAATTCAACTAATGAAACTTTGAATAGGGCAGTTATTTGTTTGTTGAATTTAGTTTAAAGGTACTCAAAAACTAACACCTCTAGACGTCCCTAATTTAGAAGTAATAGACTAGAGCAGGGGTTACCAAACTTTTTTCACAGCGGGCCAGATAACTGAGAGAATGACGAACGCGGGCCGCATAACCATTTTGTTCAATACAATACAGTGAATACACAAAAAATAAAGACAACAAACATGTTTATTTACCAAAAAGTTATCAAAGAAAGCGACGTTAGCAATAAGATAGCTATATCACACCCAGTGCGCACATATCCGAATCTCACAAACTAAGCAGCAAAAAAAAGGTTAGTGAGATTTGTGAAACTGGCGTTTAGCTTTTGAGATATCATCAATATTTGCTTTGGAATTGCTGCATCCAACCAAGATAATTGCTTTCAGATGTTCATCAGTCAACCTCATTCGGTGTGCTGACTTCACATACTTCATTTTTGAAAATGTTTGCTCACAGACATAAGTTGTTCCAAATACTGATGCCATACCAGAGGCAAATTTCTTCAACTTTGAAAACTCATCATCAGGTAAGCAGCGATAAAATTCAACAAGTTTTCCTTCTCTGTGCTTC
>NW_013665827.1:768715-769371 GCF_000517525.1 Limulus polyphemus | reverse complement strand
ATTAATAGTTAAACTAGACTTACCAACCACTCCTCCATATTTATTAATAGTTAAACTAGATTTACCAACCACTCCTCCATATTTATTAATAGTTAAACTAGATTTACTAACCACTCCTCCATATTTATTAATAGTTAAACTAGATTTACCAGTCACTCCTCCATATGTATTAATAGTTAAACTAGATTTACCAGCCACTCCTCCATATGTATTAATAGTTAAACTAGATTTACCAGCCACTCCTCCATATTTATTAATAGTTAAACTAGATTTACCAGTCACTCCTCCATATTTATTAATAGTTAAACTAGATTTACCAGCCACTCCTCCATATTTATTAATAGTTAAACTAGATTTACCAGCCACTCCTCCATATTCATTAATAGTTAAACTAGATTTACCAGCCACTCCTCCATATTCATTAATAGTTAAACTAGATTTACCAACCACCCCTCCATAGTTATTAATAGTTAAACTAGATTTACCAGCCTCTCCTCCATATTTATTAATAGTTAAACTAGATTTACCAACCACTCCTCCATAATTATTAATAGTTAAACTAGACTTACCAACCACTCCTCCATATTCATTAATAGTTAAACTAGATTTACCAGCCACTCCTCCATATTCATTAATAGTTAAACTAGATTTACCAG
>NW_013665827.1:755619-767806 GCF_000517525.1 Limulus polyphemus | reverse complement strand
ATACGGCACTCTTCAAACAGGTTTAAACACGGCAATGCAAGTCAAAGCACGATCGCTGCAGCAGGCTTGTAATCGCTTTTCTTGGAAACTTCATTGCAGGTACTTAAACAAAAAGCACTCTGATATCCAAAGTCGTAAAAAGTCGCCGAATTTTTTATTTCACTGATTTTCCTAAAACCTATATTACTGTCAGATGCAAAAATCAGATTGGACAAGTTTGAACATTTTTACTTACACTTATTTGAATTTTTTCTACATAGTAAGTTTATCTACAGTCTATGATATTTCCATATATATAATTATATTTCAGCTCATTTGTGGCACAGTGCAGTGGCGGACGGATGAACTGACCTCGCGGGCCGTAGTTTGGTAACCCCTGGACAAGAGGGAAGACAACTATTAAACACCTTCCACCGCCAACTCTTGGGCTATTCTAATCGAATAGTGGGATTTACCATCACATTATAGCGTCCCTTCAGCTGAAAAGGAGAACAAGTTCTATGATGGGATTCGAAACTGCGACCCGCAGGTTGCGAGTCGATCTTGATTTAAGTAATTGTTCTACGATTGCTTTCGCAATATGTCAAATAAGTGAAAAAAGGGGGCATGTTTGTTTCCTATATATATATAAGCAAAAGTTTAAGTAATAGCTCATATAAATCCTTTTCATCCCTAAATAATCTATGCTTAAAGTCATTTTATGAGCTTTCATTTATTAACGGAATTAATATTATTTCATTATAAAACATAGCTTTAACAGTAACGTTTTCGTGTATGAAATCCATATTTTTTTTATTTGTTATTCATTTAGATCTTAGATAATCAAGAGAATGTTGTTTCAGCGCCAGAGTCTGCACAAAGGTGGGTGGGGAGAGGTGACCATGACCCTCTATCAACTCTGTGCTTACAGACTCAGTGCTTTTGTTGTTTTTTGTGAGTGTAATGCTGTTTCTTTCTTATACATATAATGTATGTGCGTGTGTTAAGATATATATATATATATATATATATTATATATATATTTAACGTGTCCCCCAACAATGATCATTTTTAAATTCTAGCGCACGTCCCTGTTAAGCGCTTCTCTTTCACGGAAGTAAATACATCAACAACCACTGGCAAGAGCTTTCGCTGTAGAATCCTTGGAAGGCAAAACTTTATTACAAAGCAAAATAAATGTTAATTATAAAACTACAATAAATATTCATTTACCATCATAAATTCTCTGCGAGCCGAAAACGCAAGGTTTGTAAGGTATTACAAGTGTTTGTTAAGTACGTAACAAAGTAAATAACGTTCTCTTCCATAGAAGGCTTGCTTATCAAGGTTTACACAACAGAACGAAAGGTTTTTCCACTGTTTTTGACGTCATAATTGAATCCTCCAGAAGTATGCAGTGATTGTTATCTTATTTCAACTTCTTCATTGGCAAACACAATTGTTAATAAAGGGAAAATCCATAATTTATGATGATTTAAAGAGAGTAAACTTTCATCTTCCTTCTAGATTGAGTGCATAAGTAATGTTGTATAGCACAGGATGATATTATGTGCCTGTTACCCCTTTCCTGTGATTTTGTTTTCAAAATTATTGTTTTTCAGAGTTTGCAATTTGAACATACGGATTCGCTCAAATAGCACTTTAACTTCTCTGTTTTGAGAGCATACAAAATTCTCTAATTGTAAATTAACCAACTGTCTTGCATGGAAAATAGAAATTTAAAGCTACATTTCTTCCCATGAATCGTATAAGAGCTAGGGGCAGAGCGGACCCTAAGCAAAGTTATGCCATGTGCAAACTTTGTATTTGCTACCCCCTGTAAAATTAATAAGAACTGCTAATTACAATGTCGATTTTGGCAACCCTTGGAGGGGGCCTACCCTTATTGCCGGCCCTGGCTAGGGATAATTACGCCCCAGAGCTCAACTCCAAGTTGACACAGATCTTGAATATAAAGTATGTTTTGTATGCAAGCTTGGCTTGTTTGGGTATTTTCTTTTTGTATTTAAAACCAGGTTTGTATCTGCAAGGTAGAGTTATAGGACCATCGGGGAATCAGTAATCAGAATTAGTATTGCTTCATAATCACAATCTTTATATATTTCTAAAGTCAAATTGAACCTTTTTTTGCAAAAGTTTATCTTTTTTTGGAACTGTAAATGTTTTCTAATGAGTTAAACTTAGGTGACGTTTGATTTTAACGTAGCATTGTTTGACCTTTGGTAAATTTTGATAAATTTTTGTTTTATTTAAGTGTTTACTTTTCTGAAGTTAACCGTGCTGGTAATTTGGAGTTGTTTTATTCATCCGCATTGAGTATACTTGCAATTTTAATTTTTAATATTAACTTTATAGCTTACTTTTTAATTGGGCATTACAACATAATTTACGAGGGGGACACACACCAAGCTTATAAGCCCCCCCCCCCAATGGCACAGCGATGTGCCTTCGGATTTACAACGCTAGAATCCCAGTTTCGATACCCGTGGCGGGCAGAGCACAGATAGCCCATTGTGTAGCTTTGTGCTTAATTACAAACAAACAAACAAAACAAAAGCTAATAAGAACGTTTAAATAAAGATTTCCCATTTCTCTTATCAGTTTGACACACATCTCTGAGTACTTGCTCTTGTTTTGCTTTGTCATTGCATTATTTTTGTATCAATAAATATTTATGTACTTTTGAATCTTTCAGTATAGAGTCATTTATTTTTTTAGACGATTCCGATTGGAGAGATCAATAAACTACGTAGTTTGGTATTATCCGAACCTCCAATCAGCGGCCTACGGGAAATATTACACCGGTAAAACATAATGTCATTTTAAACACTGTAGTATGTTTTTTGTGCACATGGGCGTTTTTAACACAGTTAGAAATTTATGGAAAAAAGTTTGAAAGCCACAGTTACACTTGCCAATTTTCTATCGTTTCTAATGATTCCAAACCAGCAATGCATTAAACTGACTATCAATTAGTTTCTAAGGCCATGCTTTACAGCTAATATTCCAAACCTAATCAATTTATTTATTGATTAGTTGGCTTTCAAGATGTCTGACTCCGAATTACTATCGACACTTACAGAAACAGACACAAACAAAATATATTGTTGTTTTTATAGTCATAATTCAAACTTGCTAACTCCATGCCACGTCACAAAGTAAAATTATTTGACAAAAGTCTGTGTGTGTGTGTTTGTCCGCTTATAACTGGCGACCCGTTGGACCGATTGTCACCGACCATGGCTTGTACCCACACAACCTTAAGGGAGTGACATAAGGGGTCGGAGTTCGGATATGATCCCCTATGTCACCCTAAGGAACCCTAAGTCTTCGTGAAGTTAAGTGGTAATCCAGCTAGTGAAGTAATAATTCTGATTGAATAAGAAATATAAATAATTACAAAGTATCATGTAATGTTTTTCCAAGTTTATTCATCAGGCCGACATTTTATATGTAATAAAATAAGATTTTACAAATGCTTATAGGAGATATACAGTGCTCTTAATAATTAATTGTGTGTACTTGCTAAACGGAGAGTACTTTTTTTTTGGATGGAAAGACTGGAAAAACATTAACAGCGCGTGAATTTAGAGGAACATATATACAGATAACATTTAACGTTAGAGATTGTCACCCCATGGCTCAGTGGTTAATTTGACAGCATATTATACTAAAATGCTGGGTTTGGTCCCAGAAACAAACAGCACGATAGTCCATCTTGTAGCTTTGAGCTAAAACAAACAAACATTCAATATTAAGACGAACATTCCACAACAAGAAGTTAAGTAGGAAAATTTAGACTAAACCTATTTTGGTATTTATTTGACCTCTTTGACTTATATAGAATACCTTCTTCTTGATGGTTCTGGAAGTTCATTTACTTTTTCTCGTTCAAAGTTAAAAATTATTGCAACAAACTGGAAATGAAAGAACAACTTCGACTTACCAACCATCTAGTTTAACTATTAATAAATATTTACCAGCCACTCATCCATATTCATTAATAGTTAAACTGGATTTACTAACCACTCCTCCATATTTATTAATAGTTAAACTAGATTTACCAGCCACTCATCCATATTTATTAATAGTTAAACTAGATTTACCAACCACTCCTCCATATTTATTAATAGTTAAACTACACCTTCGTAGTTTTGTAACTTAATATCCATTTCTTCTGTTCTTCTTCGGAAAATATTCTAGAAATAGGTTCAGATATAATGGTATTTTGATGCCGCTTAGAATATCATCTATCGTAATGTCACTGCAGCTTTCTTTTGGAGTTGGCATCATTAGGTCAGAAAAATGGAGTACATTTCAAATCAAAACCAGAAGTAGTCTGTATACGAGTGATATTTTGTTTATCAGCATGTGGCGCTGAATAGATTCAGGTCCCATAAGCATAGGTTCTAAGCACGTTCACCTGGTGTCAAAATAAGGCATTGTATCAGAAACAGTTCTATGTTCGTTCTGATGATGTGGGAGTAAGGCAGTGTATTAGAAACAGTTCTAAGTACATATCAACTGACGTTACTTATGTATTTGTATAATGGAAGAATCACCTGATGTTTCCCAAAAAAATGACTCAAACATGCCAGCTATCTTGAGCGTTTTTATTTCGTCTATTTAGCTGACTGTATATTATATAAAATATAAATAATATTTTGAAGAGTCTACCATAACAGCATGGACATTGTATTAACTAGAGGAAGTAATATTATCGTCCGATCTAACATGCGGATGTGTGTGTTTACTGACAGAAGAATAGCTTTTGAAAACTCATGTGGTGAAAGTAAGTTTATAACTGGTGTTAGATCTTCATAACTTTGGATCAAATTCACTGGGCAAGAAACAACAACCGGTAACGTGCCTGCTGAGTTGTGAAGGTTGGAAATAGGTCAAGAACAAAGGTCACATTTAATCTTACAAGGTCGAAGACTACAAATGATATTCGCTGGAAAAGACGGTGGTAGGCCACGGAATCTTTTTTCTTCCCGCACACACACAGAGGCTCTGTCGTCTGTTTCTGTAAACGCATGCTCGTTTGTAAAAAAACATGCAGGAGAACGTCATGCAAGAAAACCAATGTTCTTTACCATACTAAATATGGACCAAAAATATATCATTTTAGACATACGAGTCACATTTCCCTTATTTTGTTACGATTGTTATCCGCGTTGCTGATTTATTTATTTATTTATTACGTCAATCGACAAGACACTATCTTCAACTTATGTTGATCTACTAAGGTGGCATGTTCCTAGTAAAGACATTACGGCTTTAAAGCTGGCGCTCCTATTTTTTATGGCTCTGCTCCTTTAAACCTGATGCTCCCCTTTCTTATGTTTCTGATATTTTAAATCTAATGATTACTTTTGTTATGGCTTTGCTCCTTTAAATCTGGTGTTTCTGACGTTACATATGTATTTGTGCAATGGAAGACTCACATGATGTTTGCTAAAAAATTGACTGAAACGTTTCAGGTATCTTGAGCGTTTTTATTTTACCCATTTACAACATTATATTTGATACAAAATATAAGTAATATTTTAAAAAAATAAACATAAGAACATGGGCATTGCAATAACTATAGGGAGTAATATTATATTTAGCAAAGTATACAACTCAGCCATTTCGAAAATTATATCTCTGCTCCTTTAGATCTGGCGCTCCCGTTTCTTATGGCTTTGCTTCTTTAAATCTGACGCTCCCGTTTCTAGTGGCTTTGCTCCTTTAAATCTGGCGCTCCCGTTTCTCGTGGCTTTGCTCCTTTAGATCTGACGATCCCGTTTCTTATGGCTTTGCTCCTTTAAATCTGGCGCTCCCATATCTCGTAGTTTTGCTCCTTTAAATCTGGCGCTCCCATATCTCGTGGTTTTGCTCCTTTACATCTGGCGCTCCCATTTCTCGTGGCTTTGCTCTTTTAGATCTGGCGATCCCGTTTCTTATGGCTTTGTTCCTTTAAACCTGGCGCTCCCATTTCTTATGGCTTTGTTCCTTTAAACCTGGCGTTCCCGTTTCTCATGGCTTTGCTCCTTTCGATCTGGCGATCCTGTTTCTTATGGCTTTGTTCCATTAAACCTGGCGCTCCCGTTTCTTGTGGCTTTGCTCCTTTCGATCTGGCGTTCATTTTTCTTATGGCTTTAGATCCGGTGACTTCATGAGCGAGTCTTCTTCACACAAGTCGAAGCTCAAGGGTGTTCAAGCCATGACTACACCCATGGAGTCAGCGCCTTTGATGATGAATACTATTATGGGTATGAAAATATTAAGTGGTAATAAGGGTTCTTAAAAGTCCTCTATGGACAGGAAAATGCCTAATATGTTTCTTGAGATCAAATGAAAAACTTGAAGTGGATGTGGAGTTAGAGGCGTAGACACACACCTATACGTACATACACGATTTACGATGATCGTTTAAAATTAATCAAACTATTTTTTAATATATATACACTATGAAATAAAAAACTGACGAGGTATCAATGATATCAAAATAAACAAAATATTTTGTGTTAGACAGTATTTGTAATTTTTGTAACCATTCTACTTAGTTGTTTAGTCATGAACTAAAACTTAAATACACAAACATCACAGATACTTCAGATATTCCAAATATAACATTAGCCTAAACAGTCCACCATCTCCTGATCTGTTAATAAACACTTGACTTTTATGTCAGTCACCTAAATTATTTGTGTAGAACAAAAAAGGCTCATTTTTTGAGGGAAAAAGACACTCACACACACACAAAACAAAACTTGTACACATTTCTGAATAAATATTAAATAATACGTAGCCCCCCAGTACTTTACACAACTGTAACAGCTTCTTTAACGATGTTGTAACCCTAGAGGACAAAACGTGGCTGTTTTATTGGACACTGCTTTGGGACAAACTTGATGGTAACACTTCGGACACTTTCTTCTATTATACAAATTAATGAATTAAGTATACGTCATATTTAATAAGTGAATCAAGGTTGAATTCTTTGCATCACATGAAACAAACATTTCTCATTAGTAACAACGGCAAAGGAGTTTGTCTCTGAAAAATGGTGGGAGAAGAATCATCCATTTTATAAAATGAAATATTTTTTCGTCAGAAGTTAAAAGCACATATAAACATCGAATAGAGAGTCCTATTTAATCTTGGCTTTATTTAATTACATTGTACTACTCTTATATGTGTGTACTTATATATATATAATTTGATGAGGCAATACTTCTAATAGACCATAAAAGTTTGTCACGATTTCCTGTAATCTCTGTTTATGGTTATCTCAGTTTCTTCGTAAATTGCAGAAAAAACTTTGTCTCAACATTTCAATCACGATTTACAAAAATGCTGTGTATCTTATCTTTCCGCCATCTTATTCTGTGAGAGTTATCACGAGCCTGTAATATTAATACAAAACTGGATTTAGCAGAATTCTTTCACATGTTGTGAAAACTATTTTTTCATTTTCTATGTTTTAATTCAGTCATTAAAGTTACACTCAGTTTATATAAATTGAAATTTATCGAAAACTAAACATCAGTTTTAAACTCTCCATGCTCGACTGAGTAGTTCAAATTATGCTATTAAACAATAAGACGGAGGAAACTTATTGCATCATGATGTGCTCCATATACAATCATCTTTGCTTAACAGTATTGATCTGTATAGTTATCTGTCTTATATATATATATCAATAATCAAAAAGTACGATTCTATATTTTGATTTTTTTAATACGTTCTTGACACTACGTATAATTAACTTCTTATATAACTGATCTGTATAGTTATCTGTCATATATATATATATATATATATCAATAATCAAAAAGTACGATTCTATATTTTGATTTTTTCAATACGTTCTTGACACAACATATAATTAAATTCTTATATAACTGATCTGTATAGTTATCTGTCTTATATATGTATATCAATAATCAAAAAGTACGATTCTATGTTTGCTTGTTTTCAATACGTTCTTGATACTAAATATTATTAACTTACTTTTCGGTTCAAATTTCGATTTTTGTCGGAAGAATTTTACATTTCTCCTGTTGTATAAAACACGAAATATAATACAAGTATTAGAACAGTCTCTGCTTCCGTTGATATAACTAGTGTCAAACTGATCTAGCACTTAGTGTTTCCTTGCCATTTATGATTTTTATTTATTTTTTACTTTTTTTGGAAGTGGATTTTCAAGATTTTTGTGCAAGTGGTAATTTGCTACGCGAAATGAATATTGACTGAGTTGTAAGGCCATAGCTCGCTTTGCACACAACATGAGGCTTGACAAAAACTTTCACTCGGTTAACATACTTATTTTCACTTTGACTACCTTATGGTTCATGATAAGGAAACTGGACTGGTTTTGAATGCCGTATTTACTGCACGTAGAATAGGTTTATGTGTCGATTGTGCGGACTTCCAGCAGGAATGAAAGAACTAGACAATACAAAAACTGTGGAATATAATAACGATATGAAGACGGTTGATAAAACATTTAATTTTAAAGGTTCAAACGTTTCGGAATAACTTATTCCATCTTCAGCGAAATCTGAAAATTGTGTTACCAAGATAATTATTACTAAAATTATAATATAATAACATAATCATCAGTTTACTTAGTTATTAATAAAAACGGTAAATGGATGGATGAAACAATGTTTATATTACACGTATATAACACAACAGGTGAGTTAAGTGTGAACATTTAGAACAATTTTAGATCTAAAGAGCTTTGTGAGCCGTTAAGGATCGGGCGATCTTTAGCTATGAGTAGACTTTCTTTAATGTAGAGGTTAAGGTCTGAAGATCCTGTGGTAATAATGATAGAGAAATCGTTAAATGAAATATTGTGATATCTTGAAAATAAGTTTTGGAAAACGCTTGTTTTTGTTTTTAAATTAAGATGTTTCAGCATAATTTAATCACTAACAATTAATACATTCTAATCAAAAGTAAAGATATATAACATGTAAGTATTTCTTTCTCTTTTATGTACACTTTCTAAACCATACAACACCACACAACAATCTCTCCTGTTGGTTGTTTAACCTACAACACCACACAATAATCTCTCCTGTTGGTTGTTTGTGTAGTGTTGTAGGTTAATACTCTCCCCTGTTGGTTGTTTAACCTACAAAACCACACAATAATCTCTCCTGTTGGTTCTTTAACCTACAACACCACACAATACTCTCCCCTGTTGGTCGTTTAACCTACAACACTACACAATACTCTCCCCTGTTGGTTGTTTAACCTACTGGTACGGAGATGTTTTATGAAATAATCACTTCAAGTAGTTTAACCTACATGTGCAGAGCTACTTTACAAAATAATCACTTCAAATTAAGAACCTTTGATCTTGGTAGTTTAACCTATTAGCACAAAGATGCTTTACAAAATAATCATTTCAGGTTACGAAACCTGTTGTTGGTAGTAAACCTACTGGTACAGAGCTACTTTATAAAATAATCATTTCAGGTTACGAAACCTGTTGTTGGTAGTAAACCTACTGGTACAGAGCTACTTTATAAAATAATCATTTCAGGTTACGAAACCTGTTAGTGGTAGTAAACCTACTGGTACAGAGCTACTTTATAAAATAATCATTTCAGGTTACGAAACCTGTTATTGGTAGCAAACCTACTGGTACAATAATCGATAAACGCCAAGATGACAGAGACTTTTGTATAAATCTTGCAAACTTATGCTAACCCAACCTTGAGTGTGATCTCTACATGGCGTAAAGAACATAATTCCTGAAATGATCATCTCATATTTGAGGTGCGCGTGGCGATTGGGAAATATAAATTGTATAAGTCAATTTATAAACCCATACAAGAGTGCCAAACTATTTGGAAGTGCTTTTATCTTCAAGCATCTCTCCAACATGGAGTATATTTTGAAAGTTTGAAATAGTGCTATACGCATCATCCTTCTTCGTTTTCAGTAACACTACAAAAAATTATAAAAATTAAAGATTACTCAAATTCATCTTTTTGTTTTTGTTATACTTATATATTATTATTATCGTCTACAAAAATTTGAGAATCAATTGTAATTAATAAACGCCTTTCGGTCGTTCAGTGATAAGCTTGTGGGCTTATGACACTAAAATTCAGAGTTTGGTCCCTTTAATAAGCACGAAGTAAATAGATCTTTCTGCGGCTTTGTGCTAAAAAAAGTTATCACATAAAACAATTCAAAATTAAACAGGAATGCAGTCTTTTCTCAGAGGCTAGATAATTTCTCTCTATTATTATCCCCCGCCACACCACCAAATTACTATTCCTCTCTATTATTATCCTCCTTCCCTTCCTCGACCCCCAAAACCTACCAAATCTTTCTCCTCTCTCCCCCTCGTAGCCAAATTCATACTATTACCATTACAACAAGATTTCCAGTTACGAACTGTCCCTCTTACAAATATAAATACTGTTAAGTGTAGCTGTTCTAAGTAGTTTTACTTTCGTAAACAAACAATTGAAATATATTACTTGCAAAATAATTTATCTAGTTGCAATATAGATAACTTAGCTCGATAATTATTCAGTAAAATCATTAACAATTGAAGTAATTTTGTAGTCAATGCTTTGATTCTTTAACAGGTCATTGTATTCAACATAGATAACTTAGCTCGATAATTATTCAGTAAAATCATTAACCACGGAATAATTTTGTAGTCAATGCTTTGATTCTTTAACAGGTCATTGTATTCAACATAGATAACTTAGCTCGATAATTATTCAGTAAAATCATTAACAATTGAAGAATTTTGTAGTCAATGCTTTGATTCTTTAACAGGTCATTGTATTCAATATAGATAATTTAGCTCGATAATTATTCAATAAAATCATTAACCACGGAAAACGTTTCTAGTCAGTGCTTTGATTCTTTAACAGGTCATTGTATTCAAAGAACGAAAGAAGGCCAATTACAAAACTGAGGTGTAATTACTTTCGGCTCATAATACGTGCTGCACGAACCGTAGTTCATGTCTGAAATGATGTTAAACAATTGTTACTATCACTGCATTAACGTGAGTATCAGTCCTGCAACTGTTGAAAGTCTAAGATGGATTTTAAAACTTTTAAAATATACGATACATTTATTTTGTCAGTTGCTAACTGAACATAGTGCGATACTTGAATAAATACTGTTTTGTTCTCAAAAATAAATAGATTATAGTTTGCCCTCTGTTGACTAGAAGTTATGAGGTGATCATATTAAACTTGAACATTTTTGTCATAAGTTATAAAAATGTTTACATCTGTTGTACAGTAAGGATTAGGGGTTAATTATCGCTCTTCCTCTTTTTCAGAGGACATTCTTAAATGTCCGATATCTTTTCTCTGTTTTTGGTATCTTATTAGAGCATTAAGTCGATTAAGCGAAAAACTACTGCATTAGATCCCATTACTATAAAAAGGTTAAAATATGATTATATTAAAACATGTAGAAGTACTCCAAGCATAAGTGGAATATCCAGTTGTTCCGTATTTTTCAAGCGTGAGTTCCTAGTCATATTTTCAGGTTTTATTTTATTGTTGTGGTTGTTGTTTGAAGATTACTCAGTGATTAATTTTGAAATAGATTCCTGAAAGAGAATTAAAGCTAGTTATTTAGGAATATTTACTGTATGTGTTATACAAAAGAATTATCGAACTTAATTGCTTTCACACAAAACAATCGTCTTAACCAGCTGATTATAAACGAAGAGTTAAGTTAGTTCAACGGTTATACAACCCACTTGTGTCACGTTTGTCTAGATGGAAAAAAAGACAACAAAACTATGTAGTTTTGCGATAAAACAAAAACAAACATGTAAGGAAAAATAATCCGACCATCTAAACAAAGCATATGTCAACTCATTGTTCTGTGTTACTGTAACGAATTTGTTATTATATATATTTATTTCAATATCAACGTTTGTTTGGATTAAATTTATATTTAGAAACATACATGGCTTATACTGTTAAATATGTATTTCGAAACTCCCGTCTACTCCCCAAAGTTGTAGAAGATTCTCGAGAGTAAGAATCAACGATATGTGTGTGCGCAAATGCTTGTGTTAGCGCCAGAATTTTTACTTAAAACTGAAATGTCTAGAAAACCTCCACACGCCTATAAATATAACCAACGCGACGGTATCTATTATTAGTTTGCCATGGTCAGTGTGCTAAAA
>NW_013665827.1:752751-755298 GCF_000517525.1 Limulus polyphemus | reverse complement strand
ACCAAATTTAAATTATCAGTTAACTCAATTTCAGACCATTTGACATTCCAACACGTAACAATTACAAAAACTATTAAACATTTACGTCACTTAATGGGGTTTCTGTCCAACTCAAATAACAGGTAGCACAGTGGCTCAAGTATCAGCACGGGAACAGAATGCGGTTTATTAAGAAATAATTCTAACTTCTTCGTGCAGAATAGCACAGTGAAATTTGTGTGAGTAACATGAGTTTAATATACCTGGAAGCCACACGTTATGAAGCTTTTAGCCATCCAAATCCATAGTAATACAGCTTTTAAACATTCAATATTATATGTAACACAGTTTCTAAACGTTCAAAACCAGAAGAAACTAATCTTCTAAGTACCGAAAAACACATGTAATGAAGATTTTAACCACATAAAACAAGTAATACAGCTTCTAACCATTCAACATCACAAATAACACAGTTTCTAAACACCCAAACTACAAGCAATACAGTTTCTAATGATTCTAAACCACAATAAATTCGTCTTCTAAATATCCAAAACCATACATGACACACTTAAAATCAACCACGTCTAAAGAGTTTCTAAATATCCAAACTGTACAAAATGCAGTTCTAATCATCCAGAGATACACGTTAATATCATATTTAATTAACCAAATTACACATAGCACTTCTTCTTTACCTACACGTACAAGAATTTCGTTACAAGTTTCAAACTCACACATACAGTTTCTACTAACAATGTACCACACCTAAATTATCTGAAAATACACTAATAGAGCTTCTTTCCACCCAACACTATACCGGCGTCTGACAATCCAAACCACATGTAACATTTCCTAAAACCATCTAGATCACGAGTATTATGGCTTGTAATCATTTAGACCCCAAGTGATATATCATATAATTATCAGTTTATTTATCATTAGTTCTTCTCTGCTTCAAAATTATTATAACCACGTATTTTTATAAAACATACTTTTTACTCATCCACATGTAATTTTTAGGCCTTGACAGCAGGCATTTGGCAAGACGTGTACCTCATGTCTCAGCAAGTTCAAATCTTACTATTTAGTTCATCACTTTAAATTACAATTTGAATACTTTTATTACTATCTTCTAGGGATATGTTATCAATCAATTCGCTACCAAGTTTGGTGTGTTTTTCTTTAGCAAAGCCACATCAGGCTATCTGCTGTGTCCACCGAGGGGAATCGAGCCGCTGATTGCAGCGTTGTAATTCCATAGACTTACCGCTGTCCCACCGGAGGACACCAAGTTTTGTTTCTATGTTTTGTATGTTACTAATTTCCTAAAAGCACTACACTTCGGATGTGAGTAAGGTAAGATGAGGGGTAGGGGGGGTATATGAGAAAATATATTACACGTTAAGAAAATAAATGAATAAAAGTGAGACAAAACGTAGTGTCTCTATTGTTGGATGAACAATTTCTAAATATGAATCGCATTATAAATATAACGTAAGAACAATAAAAATATTATCCTTAGAGTCAAAGATGGAGGAAAATCTTATTCTTATAGAAGCCATCCTAATATAACAAAAGAAACATATTTCTTGTCAGTAGTGTAAAGGCGTCATCAGGTTCATTAATGAAATCTACTTTTAAAGCTTCAAAGAATTAATGTTATAGTTAACATTAGTTAATGAAAGTATACGTCCTCTTACTGAATCAACAAAATATTTTTTTCAGTTACATTTGCTTTCTCTCAATAAAACGATCGTTGAGGCTACTTTCTACGTTTCTGTGAGTCCATCTTAAATTGCCCCCAGTGGCACAGCGGTATGTATGCGGACTTACAGTGCTAGAATCCGGGTTTCGATACCCGTGGTGGGCAGAGCACAGATAGCCCATTGTATAGCTTTGTGCCTAATTACAAACAAACCATTTTAAATTATGACAAGGGCGCCACGCTCTTTATACACGACACACGTGTACAAAGGGATTTTTTTTCCTCATGGAAAGTTTTCTAACTGAAATTAGGATGACAAAAAAGGTTAGGAAGTAACAACTTTCAAGAGTTAGGAAAGTTTCTCTATAATCGCGGAGAGCCCCGGGGAGAACGTCGCACCTAGCTCCCTTCTTTTATGGGACCAACCCAAAACCCTAGCTGTGGAGACACACCATCAGTTCCTCGTGTATAGGGTTACTTATTTTCTGCCAGCGCCCCTTTATGTCTCTGAAAATAAACTGATGTTGGAAGTTTTCAATGTCTTTCCAACTGAGATGTCGCTTTATGTTATAAACCCACTTTCAACGTTTTAAAGGAGCAGAAATCTTAAGAAAGTCCCACTAATTGTTTCTTTGAAAACTTCTAGACTTAGCACCATCTTAGTAATGAATTATTGCCACTGGAGAATCCCTTAGAAATTACTTTTTATATCCAAGATGTGTTAAAAAATACAAGTGTTCAAAATAATTATTGAAAACCCGTAACCTTAGAAACAGGAAGTTAGGTGAATATAAGTTTCAAATGGATAGCAACTGCCTGTTGTAGAAACCTACAAATGTAGAGGACGAACGTACGTCCTCACT
>NW_013665827.1:738292-752705 GCF_000517525.1 Limulus polyphemus | reverse complement strand
TAGTTGTAACGAAACCTAATAGTGAGGACGTACGTTCGTCCTCTACATTTGTAGGTTTCTACAACAGGCAGTTGCTATCCATTTGAAACTTAGATTCATTGTGAATACTCTGCCCAAACAACCTATCAAAGAAGTTGGTTGTTTGTGTCTATATTTTATTTAAAAAAAAAAACTTACAAGGGTGGTTTCTAAGAGTCAGCTGGTCTAAATCAGCGGCTCTCAATATGTGGTCTCCGAACCACCAGTGGTTCGCGGGTTCAGTTCAGGTGGTCTGTAGAAAAGAGGTGGGAGCACAGTGTATAGATCCCGTTGTGGCCCATAAGATCAAACAAGTTTCAGTTGGTCCAGAACAAAACGTTTGAGAACCACTAATCTATATATTAAGTCTTTTTGTTTGATCTTTTTTTTATTAGCTCAAAATTGTACAACTAGTCAGAGTGAGGAGATCACCAATTATTTTATATTCAACTAATCAATCGTTTTTTCCACTGCCGGATGCTTTTCTCAGTCCCAGTTGACTCAGTAATAAGTCTGACGGCTTATAACGCTAAAAACTGGGTTTAGACACCTACGGTGGGCACAGCACAGATAGCTAATTGTGTTGCTTTGTGTTTAACAACAAATAAACAAACGAAAAGATTTTTTCAAGTAACCAAAACAAAAGCAAAATCACACTTAATTATGAGGATTTGGCGCTTTGATTACGTGAGTTTTGATCATTTCAGTAATGTCGTATTTCGGTTGACACCATTTATATAAACACGTTTACAATGAATACTTAAAAAAATACATTTTTTTCCACATAATTCTTCAAAAGCTTCTAACCATATATTACATTTATCTTACTAAATCTCACCAAATACCATATTTCATATAGTGCCCTTAACTAGCATTTTGCATTGAACTATTTAATTTTGTTTCATATAAAAATTGAGTTATATTTCGAATCTTTCATTTGATACCAGTTAAGCCTAATCGATTGCTTAGCCGTTATGATTGACTTTTACTAACATAAACAATACGTTTCTAATCTGTAGTACGTATTCAATTAAGATACCGTATGATTCTTAGTTGCATAGTGTTTACTCTGTTATAAAAATTAAAATAAATTTTCGGAGTGTGAGGAGATAATAGGACCTTTTCTATATTACAATATTACCATCGGTTATTGTAACTAACAGGTTTGTCTCAGAGTTTTAGTTTCAGAAAATCAATGGAATGATTAAACGAAGATTTGAGTAATTTGACTAAACGTTTTGTTTTAGATTATGTATTTGTATAAAAAATATAAAATGTCCATGAGTTCCAAATAAGAAAAAAAAAAAAAACTAAACGTAGGTCGTTAAAACGGATGGCAGTCTTACAACAGAAACATCAAGGTGCTAAACACACCACAATACCAGTGTTTCACGATAATGCTCGCCAAAAAGCAAATAAAATGGGAACAAGCGTCTTTAAATATGTCGACCGCCCCTTAACAGGCTCCCTCCCTGATCATACAGCACGAAGATGATGAACCAAGCGGGTTTCTAACGGACCTTTACTAGGGAAAGGGTCACCGAAATTGTGCCATCCATATATAAAGCGGTGTAACACCTGTATAATCTCTGTGTTATGTTAAAACCCGAGGATACATTGAAAGCCTGGAACAAAATTTACCTGGTTAGCAAGGCAAGAGTTGGAGGTACGTTATTCGTTCACTTACGATAATTCATAGAAAGTACGAGATAGAAAGATAAAAGAAAAATGTATTTCGAAAGTTCTACTCATAACTTAACGTTTTAAATCTTAAGAAATGTTCGTGTATCACATGATCAAGCATACAAATTAAGAAGTGGCTGTAAAGATTATTTTAAATAATTTAAGGCTAATATACTAAAGAGCTCGTTTGTGTGTCTTAGAGCAAAACCACATTGGGCTATCTGCTGTGTCTACTGCGGGGAATCGAACCCCAGATTTTAGTGTTGTAAATCCTCAACCTTATCACTGTCCTACCGGGAGACGTACTAAAGAGACAGAAAATGTATTTTTTCAGCTTATAATTTCAGGTTATCAATTTTAGTTTAAAGCATGAAAAAACTGTGGTGTACCACCAGTCTCGTATTTTTTATGATTTGAATAAATACGACACGAATACACTTATTTAAAATAAACGTGTTTTTTGTTGTTGTTGTTGTTATAAAAATAAAAGCTGAAGATTTATTCAAAGCGCATATCTTGCAACAACTCATTTTTTTTAAATGCCGTTTACTTGTCCCCCTGTTGGTCAGCGGTAAACTTATAGACTTACAAGGCTAAAATCCGAGATTCGATCCCCCGTGGTAGACAGAGCGCAGATGGTCAGTGGTGTAGCTTTGTAATGTTTGTTTAAATAAACTAAAGCGCATACGATTCAATATGGACGTTTCGTAACGAAATTTCAGTTTTTTTATGATTAAGTGTCATTTCATGAAAACTATGATATAGTAGAACAAACATTATCACCTAAAACTTAGTACGTTTACGTGGAGCTAAAATATGGAGAATATCGTCATATATGTTGTATCACATTAGGTTAAAAGCAGGTGAAAAAAGGTGTACACAAATCCTACAAGTTGAAAGATATATGATAAAAATGTTACAGTTCGAGCTATTGAACACTATATATATATATATATACTATATAGTCATTAATATTTTGCTATTAAAATATTTGATTGCATTATAATGACATTAAGCATTTCAGTGCGCAGCTTAAACTTTTAATAACCAGTTCATTTCACGTGCATCACTTAGAAACTATTTATCTACTCTGCCCCCATCCATTGGCTCAGCGGTGTGTCTGCGGCCTTACAACGCTAGAAACCGGGTTTCGATACTCGTGGTAGGCAGAGCACAGATAGTCAATTGTGTAGCTTTGTGCTTAACTTAAAACAAACAAATTATCTACTCTGAATTATCGCACGTCTAGTGAACTGTCAGCTTAACTGATCAACAGTTATGCATTGAGGAAAAGCCAGACATCGACTATGATTGCTATCTTTTGGAATTTTGAAATTACGTCTGTCATTTTAATAAGAGCAATAATTTTGACTCAGAACTTTTATTTTTTTTATTATACTGTTCATGTAGACGATTGTCCATTATGAATGGTGAAATGTCAACTTCGTCAGGTCAATTTTAATTATCACCCTAGTGGTCCACTTGTAGTAAGTTTCTTTTTTATTCTATTTCAGTAGGAGTAACCAACTTCCAACAAAAGGCTGCAGGTGGTCAATGCTAGTTTTAGATGTATAGGTCAATAGAATACAATGTATTCTTACTCTACTATTGGTTCTACTTCTTCAGATATTCCTATTACTATGTAATCCTTTCCAATTTGTAGTTAGTACTTTAGTTTTATGTGTCCAACTTTCACATGCAAAGCTTTTTTGTTCTAGTTTTGATATTAAAAAGTTATTTCCAAAATTGTTTACTTAATCCTCTTCGCTCCAAGTGACGCATAAGGCCTACTTTGAAAATGTTATCCAACTTCAAAGATAAATCAATGCTATAGTCGCGCCCTCTTTCATTCAACTGTTAAAGTTAGTTGTGTAATCTTTATAAATATATTTTTGTATTTATTTATGAAAGCATGTGTATGTCAGACATATTTTGCAAATAACAGAAAATTGCACTTTTGAACGAATTGAAGTCACCCATATTTTTCTGTGAGGTATAATAAGCCTTCAGAATGTATCATATCCCAGTGGTCTGTTTACCTCACGTAATAGCTATTCCAAATAGGATTATGTGCTGTTTAAAAACTACGTGTAAAGAGATATTGAGTGTATATGAAAGATAATATTAAAACAATGACAACATCAAATTGTTTCAGTTCAAGTATTGAGATGTTAGATTTCTGTTGTTGTTGTTGAATAAACATGATTGTAATACAATGACGTTAATGGAGTGAGACTTTAATGTATATACATATTTATTTATAATTTCCCAGTTCTATAACTTCTTAATCTGGAAATAAGTTCTCATTTTAAAACTGAAATAAAAACACTACAAATAATGTTCCAGGAATTCTGCTTAAACTGATTCTCCTCAATCCCATTTTGTTTTATATTTACTAGGTTTTGGTTTGTTTGTTTTTTAATTTCGCGCAAAGTTACACGAGGGCTATCTGCGCTAGCCGTCCCTAATTTAGCAGTGTAAAACTAGAGGAAACGCAGCTAGTCATCACCACCCACCGCCAACTCTTGGGCTACTCTTTTACCAACGAATAGTGGGATTGACCGTCACATTATAACTCCCCCCACTGCTGAAAGGGCGAGCATGTTTGGTATGACGGGGATTCGCAGATTGCGAGTCGAGCTCCCTACCCACCTGACCATGCCGGGCCATATATTTACTAATAATTCCACGTCAACTTTCTCATGTTGAAACAAAAGAACAAACATGATAAATGCGCTGTTCAACACTAGTTGCCTACTTATTGTACATCTGTTTGTCTTACTACCAGGAGGTCGAAAATTCATTAATATAACTAAGCTACATCAATGTGAAAAACATTGTGTGGGATGACGCTGTTCGTGGTTGACCCTGATCTTTGGCTTTCCTGTCATACGAAGCTTCCCTCTATGTGTTTTCCGAGGGCAGGTGATGGACGATACCGGTACGGCGCTCGAGGAACATTTAGACCTTGACATAAATACTGCCCAAGGTTTAGGCATAAGATCTGAAAAGGTTACTACCATCTATATACTAGCTTCCATTTTTTATACATTAACTATAATATTTTAGATTGTTAAAACAGGTCGATATTTGAAAGTTTATCCAGCACACAACTACAAGCATCACAACATTGAGTTAACTCGTAACTTTCCATTATTTTTTAAAAAGGTGACCGCAAATATATGTTCTTAAACTATTAAAACAGGTCTGTTTATTCGTAATTTGCACAAAGAGTTATCTGTGCTGTGCCCACTGCAGGGATCGAATCCTAAATTTTAGCGTTAGAAGCCCTTAAACTTACCGTTGAACCACCAAGGGATTTCAAGCTATGATAAAGCAGCTAATGTAATAGAGTAGCATAAAAGTACTCAAAAGGTGGAAAGAAAATTTAAATTTGACTTCAAAATATCCAGTTTCTTGTCAAGAAAATGACAACTGCAACACGATGATTGATACTTTTCTTATAGTGTCAAAAATTTAAAAAGTTTATTCAATAAAACAACTTGCGCCTATGTTTATTGTTTCATATTTGTAATCTTCATTATTGGGGGATCCTTAAGCTGTTTGTTTTTAAGCACAAAACTACACAATAGGTTATCTGTACTGTGCCCCAAACATGTATCGAAACCCATTTGTTAGCGTTAGAGGTCTTCAGATTACCGCTGAGCTACTGGGGGGCTTTGAGTGAGGTAAATCATGTTGTGATTGAAACGATTAATATCTTTTAAAGGTGGAGAAAGAGTTAACTTTATCTCACTAAATGATAAATCTTACATATAAATAATTGATTAGCAAGTACACGTTATTAATATCTTATTCAGTTATGATCTTATTATAATTCGATTATACACAGAAAAAGTAGGAACGATTTATGATTTGACAGTGAGCACAAGCATATGCAGAACAACAGTCTCTGTTGAGATTTTTTAACATTAGAATACTCTATAATTTTGTTAAATGTTTCACAAAATGCGTTTCTATCGACGTCTAATGTGTGCTCCAAAATGAGATTAAGGTAATTTTAGTTGAAACGAAAATAATCTGAAAACTTTAATTTATACTACAATACAGAAATAAGCATCGTGTTTTGTTGTCTTCCTTTTGTTACTGAAAATGTACAAAATATATTTAGAAAAATATTTTTAACATTTATCAGAAAGCCTTGTTTTTTACCTGTTATAATTTAAGTTGCGGTATAAAAATATTTCAGTAATTTTCATCAAGATCGATTTATTGGACTAATAAATATAACTATAAAAAATTCGAAACTAACACGTGAATCATTTAAACTATACTGCAAAAATTATTTTTTTTTATTTTTGTAAATTGTAATATTTAGCTTAGGAAATTTCTCACAGACTTAAATTTGAAAATACAGAAATAGTTTTGAATAGTATTACTAGAGAGAAAGCGATCTTCGTAGGGTCGAAATATTAACTAACTTTTTCTTGCTCTTACAGTTTTCTAGACATTTAATTATGTTTCCTCAGTTTAACTAGGCTGTAAATGCCGTTGCTTGACAGTCATTTCATTTCACTTACTTCATTCTAAATTAAGTCACGAAAACAAAACGATCGAATCGTCCCATATCCAACCTCGCCGTTTATGAACAAGAAGTTGACTGTTTTCATTAAATTGATTATAAAATTGTAAAGTTTTCGGGAGAGAAAGTATTAAATTCTGCGCTTGAATAAAGAGTTCATTGATGTCTTAAATAATAAATATTTGTTTTGCCTTTCTCTTTGATCCTACAGGGAAGAAACAGACGTCATGCGACTGACGCCAGTACTGTTAATCCTGTGGTTCCACGTAAGTTCCTGACCCTAGTGGGCGCAATACGAAATATTAATATTATTGATTTAATTTTTGGTTGTTTGGTTGGTTGTTTTCAAACGCAGAGCTACATCATAGACTATCTGTTTTGAGTTCAAAACGAGTATCAAAAGCAGATGTTTAATGTCGTAAGCCTACAAACTTACTGCTGAGCCACTGAGATGAAATACTGATTTTGTATAATGGCTAACATATAAATAAGACTATATAGATATCATTAATGGTGGCAACATCTGTTGAGAATTTATAAAATATATTATACTTTTAAAATGTAATAATGTTACGTAAAACAATTAAATTTAGATATATCTTGTTTTCATGCGTGCATATTTCAACATAAAACCATAATATATTTTTAAAATGAGAGTGACTGTTTTGACCTTTGAGCTTATTACTTGTGTGATATGCGGACATATCATGTTTTTCTACCTTCTGTAGTGATACAGAATTTTAAAAAATCGATTATTTAGTTTCCTCACTGTCATAGCCACTACATGTGGTCCAGAAGGTTGTTACCTTTGCTTTGTTTCTTTGTTCTCTAGTAGGTGACATATCCTCTGTCCACTGAGATGTTTCACTATTGTATGTAGAACCTGGGTTGAATAGGTTAGCACTGAAATATCCGTGACTGGCCGATATTGATGTTGACTGAAAGTAACAGTTGACTAATGCTATCAAAGCACAGAGGTCAAAAGGTGATCCTGTACACGGGACAAAGAAAGTGAGTTTACTTTCTAAATTCAGGCACACTTTCTTTGTTTAATTCTACTTGGTTTTCATCGTGACTATTTGGCAGAGATTCATCCTGAGAGACGGATGTAGAGGTTATCACCCACTTGATTGCACACAATATTTGCTTTTGTTGTGTCTAAATATAGCTTGCTTTCATCATCCTTTAAATGTATCCAGTCTGTTTATTTCTCACTCAACTTGTAATTGAGTCAGTTTATCAACAACGAAACTCTCTCCTTAGTGTTTTGATCGAATCTGTTGTTACTCTGTGTTTAGCTGGCCGACACTTGTCAGAAAACCAGTTTTATTCAAAGCTATCACGAGTAGACAGAAAAAAAATTAATTTTGTTGGCGTTGCATCAGGATTTATTGTGAAGTTTCTGGAAGGACAACATGCATACTAGCTGTTATGTGATCTCTTGTGTTGAAAAGCATTCAGAAGAACACTTTTAACAAAAAGTAGCCTTTTCTACGTCTGAAACTATTCACCACGGTCCAGGAAGAGAGTTTAGGGAAGTGAGGACAACTGAGGGTCATCGACGTGGAATTTGGTACTTGTCGAATTCATGCTTACTTGGAGAGGCTCCACAGGGCTTCCAGGCTATTGCTAGCTAGAGCAACTCAGACACAGCTCTGGTACAGATCACGGACTATCAGTCAATAAGGACTAGACGTGCCATTGGTGGACGACCTACACCAATTAGAGCTGTTTCTCTAGCAGGTGAGACAGTGGGCACCCATGGGTCACGTCTCGAATAGTCAAGTAGATAAATGTTGCTGACTGGAAAAGTGTAGTGACTTTTGCTTTCCGAGCCCTGAGTAATAACGCGAAATACAGTATACGTACTGCACTTTCCAAGCCATCGAGCAGTAGCGCAAGTACAATTTATACACTGCGTTGTGTATTTTTCTGCTCGATAATCAAAACTAGGATAATCATTAGATCGAAACTGATAATTGAAAGAAAATGGCATTCCTTGCTTTCCAAGCTATCAAGTGATGCACTCTGTAATGTATGCACTACACTGTGTGATTTCCACTTGATTAACAGTTTGGACGATCATTGATTGAATGGGTGTTGTGAACTCTGGCTTTCTGACCCATTGAGTGAATTTTCAAATGCGAAACGCCTCGAGACGTTTGGAGAAAATTACTCCCGTAATATAGTTGAGGGTGAAAACTGTATAGAGCATGCCACTCTGCACTCACTAGATTCTTAAACATGTTTCCCCAGAAAGTTGTATTGGATGCACAAGCTACGAAGGAGCTATTTTCCTCTGAACAGTACAACAACAATAAGCAAGACCATGGAGACAAAGGATTTAATCTTGACATTAAGAATTGATGAGTATGAGATTAACTATGATAACTGACCTACAAGGTATTATTGGAAAATGCAGTGTACCTTTTATTTTTACTACTACTAGTAAAAGTATGTTTCAATTTTGATATTGAAATGCTAGGCAGGTAGTGAAATTTTCATGGAAGAGATATAAGTAACAAAAGCTCGACTACATTTAGAGAGAAAAACAGTTTTACCTGTGGTTTTTCAGACAAAGTTTGACGCGGTGGTTCTAGAAACATGGTTGTTTCTCGTAGCAAAGTACAGAAAGTGTTTCAACTTAATCAAGTTGAATTATTCATGAGCATATGAAATCATCAGTAGCACATGAAATTCACAGACGGTGGCTTGGATATCATAACAAATATAGACACGTGGTGCACCCAGTGTTATATTTGGTCGTGATAGAAATATCCTCAATAAAGTGGATAAGGATATTTTTAATAAGCAAACAGTTTTATACAATATTTTCTTAGCGTTTTTCTGTTACAAAATACAGTTTAAAAACGCTGGGTGTGAGTATAATATGGGAGGCAGAAGGTATCACCCACATCATGAAACCTTGTAATTTATCCCATAACTGTTACTTGATTTGCAAATGAAAGATAGTTCCTAAAGAAGGAAAAGGAAAGTACTGGCAAGAGCTGGCAGTCAAAGGTGAGGTTGATATGCCTGATCATTTTCAACTGAACTGTGTAAGACCCATGCACCCTCAACCCCCCATTTCCTCCTACTGGACCCAGGCACTGTTGATATGATAACCAAACTGTAGAGGAAGTAGCTGGGTCAGCTGACTGGTAGGGAAAGTAGTAGGCATAGCTGGTGAAGTGGAAACTAAGAGAAGCCTAGTCCTCGAGTTGTTTGGGATATGTTATAGATGGGTGTGAGGATACATTAAGCCTATAGACGTGTCGCTTTCCCAGTACCTACATTATTGGTGTAACAATGTGTTTAATCAACACACTTGACTGAGCTTTTCGACTTACAGAGTTTACCTGACCTTACAATGGAATCTGGAGTTTTATTTGGACGATCAAATTCTGGAAATATATATATACATATAGTAGATACGGCTGATACAGGTATTAAACACTTTTATTTAAAATACAAAACAGGTAACAACGTTTCGACCTCCTTAGGTCATCATCAGGTTAAAATTATCAAGTTAGTCTGATGATGACCTAAGAAGGTCGAAACATTGTTACTTCTTTCGTGTTTTAAATAAAAGTTTTAAATACCCATATAAGACGTCTCTACTCTTTATATATATTTATTTCAAATGGGTTCTTCGTCAACATGAAATTCTGGATACGTCTGGCTATCTTAATCTTGAACTAGCCAGCAGTTTTTCAAATCCTTGTTGCTGAGTGTGCCCAAAGCCTAATTCCATTGTAGGTAGCCAGCCCAATTGAAGATCATAGCGGAGAGAAACCACCTTGGCTAAAGATCTTGGCCAAATCAGCCTAACTAATGATCATCCTCTTCATCACTTAATTGGCGAAACAGATACTGGATGCCGAGCTCGAGGTATATTGACGTTAGACAGTTGTGGAAATGTCCTCTCAAGAACTTCGTTGTCAGAAAGCCGCAGTGCCACTCCACAGCGTAAATTGTGCAGGAATATATATGCATTGTATATTATTTTTATATATTTGATTTTTTTTTCTTCAGTGTGTACATGAATATATTTTAATGGAATGTTCTCTTGTATATTTATGTGAATAGTGATTCTGATTGTGTTTAATGTGTTCATTTTAACAACTTCATATCTTTGAAAAGTTTATATTATAAATAGGAAAATAGAATATAATTTTAACGGAAAGTAGGAATAGCCTGCTTCATTTGACTCAACGGATCACAATGCCAACCAAAGTAGAGAGTGAAAATCGTTTTAAAATCTATCCAATTAGTATCACTTTACTTGTTTATTTTATTTTGGAACCATCTCATAACAATTGTACGAATAACCAGCGATTCCCACTTTTCAACAAAAATTGTAATTTTTTTTTCCTATTTATTTGAGCAGTTTTTAGATGTCCGTGGAATGAACACAACATCTATAAACTTTCAGTACAGCCATATCCCTGAAAGCTTTAACTTTTACATGAATTAAAACCACTAATCACAAATTTATGTAATTTAATTATTGCTCTGGCCTAGAGATAACTGTACAAAGCTGCCAAAGCAGGGATTCAATTTTATAAATTTGTGATTGTGGTTATAATTCTTGTTTCATTGCTTTTTTGTAGCAAGATCCTTACTTCATTTTAAAATTCATGATTTTCAATACTCATGTTTGCGTGTCTCACGCGTGTCTATCCATCGATATGTAGCGCCATCCACTGGGTTGAAAAGATATCTAAGTACGTGAATGATATGTTTATCATTTATATTATACCTGTCTATATATGGCTTTTTTATCGGAATATCAAAAGTAGATACCCACAGACCAGTCAAGTAAACTAGAGAAATCGTGTAGTGATAGTCTGAGCTCTCTAGGTGCTAGTCCCGCTGACGTGAACAGGTAGGTAGGTAGTAGACGAAAAAGTTGCTGTTTTAGAAATTTTTGAATCGTTATACCGGAAATGTTAGCGACCTTTTTACGTATTATTAGTGTATATGCGCAAAGTATATCATAACTAATACTTTGAGTGTCGGTTTTTCACTTAGGAATTCGATAGAGTGCTTTTTCGGCGCATGAATTATTTGGAATCCTTGTCAATCTTTACTCTTAAGTACTACCGTACTTAAAATACTGTGTTTTAATTTAGTTTGAACATATCAAAAAGAGTTTTTGAAGGTTTTTATTTTGTATTTTGTCTGTTTGTGTTTTGTCTTATATAAAGGGTTTATTATTCCGTATTGTGTTATTATGTATTTTTTATGCCATTCATTAAAGGTTTTATTTCTTGTTTTTCAGCAAAGTCCATTTTGTTTTGGTACTATGTTAAGATCATTGTTACACTTTGTTTTGTATTTATAAGTGCATGCCTTTTTTAAAAGGTTTGGTGCTGACTGTGCGATGTGTAAATATTTCTATAGATAAGGTAAAGTTAACATACTCTTGAATCATGTCGCGAGTAACTTTAAAACCAGTCATCTTAAAAATATTAATTGCCGCTCTGAGAGAGAGAATGGAGGAGTATGTTATGTAGCCATATCATGCATCTTCTACTATCTACAGCAGTATAGAATTATTTTAATAAATTTTCGATCATTTTAATTTCCTCACTGTCATGGCGGTTTTACACGTGATCCAAAAGTTATCTTTGCTTTGTTCCAGTTGGTTTGTTTCTTTGTTCTCTAGTACGTGACGTCTTTTTTTTTGCCTCCAGGGATGTTTCAGTATTGTATTAAGAATCTAGGTTGGTTAGTTAGCACTGAAATATTCTTGGCTAGCCGATCGTGCCTTCAACTGAAAGTAACAGTTGGCCAATGCTATCAAGGAACAGAGGCCATGAAGTGACGTCATCCAGTAGACAACAAAACCAAGATTACCTGTTGGATTCAGGCACACTTTCGTTGTTTAGTTCTACTTGGTTTTCTCCATGACTAGTTCGGCAGGTATTCATCTTTAGGGACAAAAAGCTGACGAGCTATTCACTGATCCACTTGTCTGTACAGGTACACACACACACACACTGTTTGTTTTTGTGTCTAAAAAAATATTTTTTTTTCACTATCCTTTAAACGTGTTCAATCTGTTTATTTCTCATGCAACTTAAAAACTCAGTCAAGTTATAAACTACAGACCATTCCCCTTATTTTGTATCAAATTTGCTGTTATTTCGGGTATACTTGTCTGGTGCTTGTCGTGAATTCGACTTTATACGAAAATACCACACCTGTAAGTTTTAAAATGTTTATTTTAAGGTAGGGTAACACCCGAGAAATATGAGGGAACCCTCAATAGCCGCGGCACTTGAAATTCTGTGAGGTAGAATTAGAGTAAATTAATCTATGAGACCTTTTTTTTTCCTTTTTATTAGCTCTATTTTATGCGCCAGCAATACAAAGCGTGTGGCGCGCGTATAACCGATTCGATTTTGTTATTCATCAAGATTTCTACCAGCCTACCCTCAAATTGAAATTCTTTCAGTTAATTAATTTATGAGACTTTGGGCGCGGTCAAATTTATCAATCTAAAGGGTTTGACTTCCTGAGTCCAACACTGTAATTAGATCTCAAATCGGTTGAGAGATGACGGAGCTATGAGCCAAAAGTTTGTTCTTGAAAAAACTCAGATTCATTCTAGGAGCCGCTAATGCCGCTGATAAAAATTACTCGTCATTCATATAACGAGCTACCCTAGCTAGCAGTACAAGATATATGTATGTGGGTATCTAACAATGTCTGAAATAAGTAATAAATATTAGAACGTTTAGTTTCATCGTACTGTCGTGATAATAATTACAGCCAGTTGGGGTTAAAAGTTTACTTTCAGAAAACATCATTTAGCGTGTTCTGTGTGCTAAGGTGGACATCGTTGTCCTCTCAAGTAACGATCATTAAGCCGTTTTACAAATATTTATGATGTTTTAACAACTGAAATATGCTTATATTATTTCAACATAGAAAGTGTGCTTAAATTCTAAATCAACAATGGAAGGGTGTTTAAGCTGTTCGAATAAAGAAAATACGCCAAACGATTTAACGTTTTTACAAAGATAGCAATTCGCATTTTTATAAATGTTTTCACTTAATTGTGATAGCTTGCTTTAATGTAGAATATCTTAGTTTTGAAAATAATGCGCATAATAAAATGTGTTTAATTTTTTGGGAATTGATAATCAACCAGTTTTATTTCTAAACAGCAGGTATCGCTTGTCCTAAATTAGTTAGGAAAGCAATGTCGTAAGCTGAAGTCTTTCACTTGACTCTTTGAATGAAATGCTTCTAGGGACCTAAGCCATAGGTTACAGTTACAAATCCTAGCCTCGAGATGAGTTCGATGAGTGGTATATCAACATTTTTGTTTGTTTAAGTATCATGTTTTTGTCTTTAGCCTCGTGACTGCCTTCTCATCTTAATTGAAAGCCTCGCATGGTGTCAGTAAAATAGGTCTGTATCCTGTGGTTTCTAAATAGAGTTATTTTTCAGTAAGTCACCAATTACTGGAGAGAAAGTCCCTGGTCATTGTAATAATTTTTCTTAAGTTTGTTGGCAGTTAATGTAGGTCAGTGCAGTGAATATAGACTACACGGAGGAGGGGCGGCAGAAGAACGTTTCTGGATTCACCACATAACACCTTTGACCCTCGGATTATGACAAAAATGAAGTCACGAAACACGAATAAGGACAAAGTACGGTTCGACACATAGTAACAATTTCTACTTATTAAATTTAAATGGAAAGTGTTAGGTATCTGCTTGTTTGTTAATTTCCGGTAGAAATTCTTTCCGAGGAACTTCAGCGATACAAGTCCTTTCTTGATTAAACCAGTTTATTCTTTCTCGATAAACTTTTAGTACACAGTAATTCCACAGTCAGTACGTTTCTCGTCACTTTAAACTTCAAAACTTTTATAATACACGCTATAAATCACAGCGATTCACAATCTCGATAACTTTATCATACATTCATTTACTCAGGCTTTCTCTGCCAGGCTTAAATACTAGGAACTTCAGCGATACAAGTCCTTTCTTGATTAAACCAGTTTATTCTTTCTCGATACAAACTTTGTAGTATATAGTAATTCCACAGTCAGTATGTTTCCCGTCACTTTAAACTTAACAACTTTTATAATACACGCTATAAATCACAGCGATTCACAATCTCGATAACTTTATCATACATTCATTTACT